>NW_024882581.1:0-240974 GCF_019059575.1 Amphibalanus amphitrite
GCTGAACTTTTACGAAGATTGAGCGATTCGTCTAGGCCCCGCTCAAGTTGCCCCAATTCGCGGCCAGACTTGCAAAACATAGCCCGGACAACGACCGCTCCGGTTGTTTTTCAATAGAAAAACACAATTCTAACGAATAGTGTTTGTCTTTTCAAACAACCTGCGGTTACGGTTGTTTTTCAATAGAAAAACACAATTCTAACGAATAGTGTTTGTCTTTTCAAACAACCTGCGGTTAACCTCTGTAACGCCGCAAAAACGCCACCCGCCAAACGAGAGGATGAGCCTTGCACGTGCAGACCGGAGTGGGTGTGCTAAAAACTGACGTGCACGGCACCCTATTCGCCCGTCTAGAGCGGTGTGCAAAATTTGGGTGCAATCGGCCCGGCCGTTTTCGAGATCTTGAAGCGGCACCCTGCACGTGCGCACGTGCAAGCTGGGTCCCAACTGATTGTGGACGGCACCCTATTCGCCGGTCTCTAGCGGTGTACCAAATTTAATCGCATTCGGCCCAGCCGTTTCCAAGATCTGGAAACGACCCCTACACGTGCGCACGTGCAGTTGTACCCCAACCGTGGCACATGAAAATACATACTTACTGACTTGTGCACGGCACCCTACTAACCAGTCTCTAGCGGTATGCCAAATTTGAGCACAGTCGGTCCAGCCGTTCTTGAGATATGAAACCGTCAGCCTGCACGTGCGCACGTGCAAACTGGGCCCCATCTGACTTGTGCACGGCACCCTACTCGCCGATCCCTAACGGTGTGCCAAGTTTGATCACAATCGGCCCAGCCGTTCTCGAGATCTGGAAGCGTCACCCTGCCCGTGCGCACGTGCAGCGGCACCCCAACCGTGACACATGGAAATGCATTGCACGGCGGGTGCCTACATCCATGCCAAGTATCAGTGCAATCGGCAAACTAACTACAGAGTTATTAGACTTGTTACCGAACTGACACCTCTTCGTTTTGCACGTGGCACGTGCATTAGGGGTCACCCATACGTATCGAGGGTAGCACACTACGTGTGAGAAAGGAAGAAGCTATCCCACACAAAAGACCGCAAGTGAATCGGTCAAGCGGTTGTGGAGATATAAGCTTTGCAAAGGCGCCCCCAGGGCGGCCGACTGCCAATAATTAGCAATAATCAGCGTCGCGTCCGCACATGGGAGGTGTCCCCTTCACCTGTTCGTATACTCTAATGTGGTTGGGTTCAAGTCACAGTCGAGCCCTGATTTTTTACAGCTTTCTTAAAAACGGCACATCGTGCAGTGACGTTCTATGCACCAGTGGAAAGAGCATCAGAAGTTGTATATTATATTAACTTTTCACCTATATGTCTTACTAAAGATAAAAGTTATAGAGGAATAAAGACGCTCCCATTGACTTTCCATGTTAAAAATTTTCATTTTCCAACGAACTTTATTAGAAAAAACGATTTCTGCCAGCTTAACGAAGCATACCAGCATGTACTACGCTCTTTCCTTTACAAGCTATAAGAGTTTGGGCAAATTCTATCTCTAAAATTTTGTACAATGAACGAATGAAAATGTCTCTGCAAAGTCTCGGCATCGCCGTCCATTGACTTAACATGGGACATAGCAAAATTCCAACTTTGATCTCGTGCAAAGACACGTTCCGAGATTCTGAGGGGTATACAGCGCACACTGGCGTGTACCCAAACGTGTTTGCCATAAAATGCTGGGAAGAAAACCACCTCTTCCTTGGCTCGTTTTCCCGCCATTGGCGATCGCGCAAAAAGTGTCCAAAACCCCGTTCACTTAACATGGGGAAAATGGAATCGCACGTGCCACGTGCCACGAGATTCTGGCGGGTATACAGCGCACACGGGCGTGTACCCAAACGTGTTTGCCATAAAATGCTGGGAAGAAAACCACCTCCTTCTTGGCTCGTTTCCCCGCTATTAGCGATCGCGCAAAAAGTGTCCAAAACCCCGTTCACTTAACATGGGGAAAATGGAATCGCACGTGCCACGCGCAAAAGACTTCTTAGCGAGTAGCGACCGGTGCCATCAGGTAGATCGCCTCCGGGAGCCCATACCCTGAACTTTTTACGAAGATTGAGCGATTCGTCTAGGCCCCGCTCAAGTTGCCCCAATTCGCGGCCAGACTTGCAAAACATAGCCCGGACAACGACCGCTCCGGTTGTTTTTCAATAGAAAAACACAATTCTAACGAATAGTGTTTGTCTTTTCAAACAACCTGCGGTTACCAGCATCTGCGATGCTGGGCTCCGCATCGCGGGACCGCAGGTTGTTTGAGCAAGCACCTTTGTAAACGCAGCAAAAACGCCCGCCGCCAAACGAGAGGATGAGCCTTGCACGTGCAGACCGGAGTCGGTGTGCTACAAACTGACGTGCACGGCACCCTACTCGCTGATCTATAGCGGTGTGCCAAATTTGAGTGTAATCGGCTCGGCCATTTTCGAGATCTGGAAGCGTCACCCTGCACGTGCGCACGTGCAAGCTGTGTCCAATTGCATTGTGCATGGGACCCTATTCGCCGGTCTCTAGCGGTGTACCAAATTCGAGCTCAATCGGCCCAGCCGTTTTCAAGATCTTGAAACGACCCCTCCACGTGCGCACGTGCAGTTGCATCTCAACCGTGACACATGGAATTACATACTAACTGACTTGTGCACGGCACCCTACTGATCGATCTCTAGATGTTTGCCGAATTTGAGTGCAATCGGTCCAGCCGTTCTTGAGATCTGGAAGCGTCACCCTGTACGTGCGCACGTGCAAGATGGGTCCAAACTGACTTGCGCACGGCACCCTACTAATCGGTCTCTAGCGGTGTACCAAATTTGAACTCAATCGGCCCGGCCGTTCTCGAGATCTGGAAGCGTCACCCTGCACGTGCGCACGTGCAAGCTGTGTCCAATTGCATTGTGCATGGGACCCTATTCGCCGGTCCCTAGCGGTGTACCAAATTCGAGCTCAATCGGCCCAGCCGTTTTCAAGATCTTGAAACGACCCCTCCACGTGCGCACGTGCAGTTGCATCTCAACCGTGACACATGGAAATACATACTAACTGACTTGTGCACGGCACCCTACTGATCGATCTCTAGATGTTTGCCGAATTTGAGTGCAATCGGTCCAGCCGTTCTTGAAATCTGGAAGCGTCACCCTGCACGTGCGCACGTGCAAGATGGGTCCAAACTGACTTGCGCACGGCACCCTACTAATCGGTCTCTAGCGGTGTACCAAATTTGAACTCAATCGGCCCGGCCGTTCTCGAGATCTGGAAGCGTCACCCTGCACGTGCGCACGTGCAGTTGCACCCCAATCGTGGCACATGGAAATACATACTAAATGACTGCAACCTACTGATCGGTATCAAGCGTTATGCCAAATTTGAACACAATCGGTCCAGCCGTTCTCGAGATCTGGAAGCGTCACCCTGCACGTGCGCACGTGCAGTTGCACCCCTACCAAGACACATGGAAATGCATCGCCTGGAAAGTGTCTACCTCCATGCCAAGTTTTAGCGCAATCGGCCCAGTAATTACCGCGAGCTATTGCGCTTATTACAAAACAGGCACCTCTTGGCTTTGCACGTGGAACGTGCGTTAGGGGTCACCCATATGCATCGAGAGTAGCACACTATGTGAAAGAAGGGAAAAAGCTACCCCACACAAAAAAACCGCACGTGTATCAGCCCAGTGGTTGCCGAGATATAAGTCGTACAAAAACGTCCCCACGGCGGCCGGCCGCTATTTAGCAGTAAAATCGTGTCGCATCCTTCTATTAGAGGTATCCCCGTCACCTGTTCGTATACTGTCTGAGCAAAGGCCATACGTTACGGTCCAAACTCCATAGTGAGGCGGACATACGAATTTACGAGAGTTTAGCGACGAAATGATTCACTTAATTGTTAAGTAATGGGTACCATTAGGTAGACCATAAATTTTATCTAGCATCTCACCGTAGATGCAGTAAAAAGTGCTTTACTTTTCAATGTATGTAAAGACTTGCTCAGCTCAATCAGTTCACTCTGTATTGGCTCAAGCCGTATCATGCGAACGCAATACAAACTAGAGCACCGACAGCGCAGCGCTCCCCAACTCACTGCTCGCCCAGTCCACCCGGGCCGCCGCCACGACGCCCCCCCCCCCCCGCAAGTAGGCATCCCGCACTGCACCGACAGCCGCGGGCGACCAGCTGACCGGCCAGCTGACCGGCCAGCAGCCGGCGGGCGGCAAGCCACGGATGGCCGACCCGCCGGCGCGGCGAGGGAGGGGAGGGACGCAGCTGAAAGACCCGACTACATATATATCAAAGAATGATACATTATATGTAATCATCGATGACGCGACATAAATCTGCTTTATTGGGTTTAGCGGTGTAGTCTGTGATGCCATCACAATGAAAATAGCCTAGTTTTGTAGAGCATCAAATTCTGATTCCATAACGACTCTCGCTAGTCCATTTTCAATTGTAAATAAGCCTTTTATTGCGATGCAAAGTCCCGAAATGGTGCCGACGGCGGCCGGTCCCCCGATGGTACCATACCATAGATGGTAAACAGGTTAGTTCACATTCCCGCCGCTATGCGGGCGGCGGCGGCGCCACCTGTCCTCGTGTCCGCCTGACACCGTAACGATATAGGTCTGAGCTCAAATCTCGGTAATGTCGTGCTTTTTTACTATATTTCTCAAAAACGGCACCACGTGCAATAAAGTTGTATATATCATTGGAAAGAGCATCAAAAGTTGTATAACCTATCAACTTTTCACATAAATATATCTCAACTGTAAAAAGTTATTAAGCAGCAAAGACGCTCCCATTGACTTTCCATGTTAAAATTTTTCATTTTTAAACGAGCCTAAAAAGAACAAACGAATTTGCACAGCTTAAAGAAGCATAACAACATGTTCTATGGTCTTTTCTCAACAAGTCCTGGAAGTTTAAACAAAATCGTATCATATAATTTTGTACAATGAGCGAATGAAAAAGTCTCTGCAAAAATGCCCATTGACTTAACATGGGGAGCGAAAAAAGTTCAACTTTGACCTCGTGCAAAGTCACGTTACGAAGTTCTGAGGGGTATACGGCGCACACTAGCGTGTACCCAAACGTGTTTGCCATAAAATGCTGGGAAGAAAACCACCTCTTCCTTGGCTCGTTTTCCCGCTATTCGCGATCGCGCAAAAAGTGTCCAAAACCCCATTGACTTAACATGGGGAAAATGGAATCGCACGTGCCACGTGCCACGAGGTTTTAAGCGAGTAGCGACCGAAGCCATCAGGTAGATCGCCCCCGGGAGCCCATACCCTGAAATTTTTACGAAAATCGCAATGCACGTTTAGGCCCCGGTCAAGTTGCCCCAATTCGCGGCCAGACTTGCAAAACATAGCCCGGAGACGGACCGCTCCGGTTGTTTTTCAATAGAAAAACACAATTCTAACGAATAGTGTTTGTCTTTTCAAACAACCTGCGGTTACCAGCATCTGCGATGCTGGGCTCCGCATCGCGGGACCGCAGGTTGTTTGAGCAAGCACCTTTAACGCCGCAAAAACGCCCGCCGCCAAACGAGAGGATGAGCCTTGCACGTGCAGATCGGAGTGCGTGTTCTACGAACTGACGTGCACTGCACTCTACGCCGCCAACCGCAAAACGCCGCAAAAAACGGCCGCCCGCCGTCAAACGCAAAAACCGCAAAAATGCGCCCGGCCGCCGCCAACCGAAAATAAACCTTTTACCGAAAACGACGCAAAAACAAAATCACCCGCATCGCGGCGGGCGGGCGATGGGCGAATTTTTTATGGGCGATTTTTTTTAGCCAAACTCAGACTCGGGCTCTGAGTGCAGCCTGAGTTATAGATGTCGCTGTCATTCAGCCACTGAAACAAAAGCGCCACGATTACCGTCAAATCATATTTCCTACGCGGCCGAGAAAAAAAATGAAGCGGAAAGTGAGTAAGTAAGACCTACCTGACACACGGTACAGTTGTTTTGAACATCACCAGTTGAACCACGAGGCATCCATATTCCATACCAACGAAAAGTTTTCCATCTCTTGGTATATGAACCACGAGGCATCCATATTCCATACCAACGAAAAGTTTTCCATCTCTTGGTATATTAGCCGTAGGCTAATATTCCAGGCAGCGGCACGAGGAGCCGGATGGAGGAAACATGGATGCACGCTTGGTAAGGGCAGGATAGTATATTAGGACGTGAGCTTTACCAAAAGGCATCCACGCACCGCGCTGCCCGCCCTTGACGCAATTAGCAAATAAGTTGGCTCCAAATGTGATAGCCATCTTTCAATTACGTTAATTCAAGTTCGAAAGATGATTGGTGTTACTAAAAAAAGACTACGTCAAGAGCCCGTTACGATGTAACGGAAGACAAACCAGCCACTCCACACCTAGGCAGTTTTTCACACGCATTCCTGCATTCACACTCGCCATTTCGTGCACCGGCCTGCCCGCTGCACAACGTAATATCTATGGCAACTATACTGTCTAAGGCATGATTGTTGCTCCTAATGGTTTTCTTTTTTTCACAGACTGGAGTGTGCTTTACATGAAAATATAATGTAGTAGATGATACCTGCTCATTTCATCACTAAACGTGTGAAATGTTCAAATCATGTTGGTATGTGGATAAGATCCGAGACTAGGAATTTAAAGTGTAGAAATGTCGGTGGCTGCTGGACGCATCTGCAACTGAGCTCATGGTCCTAATCATCCGCGAAAGTGACGAAACTACAGGAATGTCACGGTAAAGATGCGCAGTACCCTGTATGTTCATGGCATACAGCTGCAAGCTAAGACAAAACTAGAAACGATCTTTGGGTAGAACATATAAAGTGAAGCAATACCAATGCAGAACTACTTGGAGTCACAGGAACCAGTGTGTCCAACATATCAATCAGCTAACATGTAAGGACGCATGTGTAAGGCCGCATGTGCAACTGTAATCCCTCTTGATCGACTACAAGAATGGAAAGAAAACGTCAACGGAGTAAAACTTCACCATGTGAATCTGCGTATAACTGGCATTCGTGATCAAGTATGCACAACAGATGTGAGGTGAGGACGCGGTGTCATTGCGATACAACATCAACTGATGCAATATTGGAATGCATTTTGCACTCATTCTTGCATATTGATAAGATCAAAAGTAAGGCGATAATGTGGATAAGTGTGTTGACAGATGTCGAAGACTGACGGTGATTACGAACTGCTTAACAGGCGACCGGATTGACGGTGATGCGCCTGACCGATCGTTGGAGTGCATGTCGCATCTGATGTCTATGGAAAACGGCAAAGGAGAAAACAGGACTATGGTGAAGGGCTGTTCTAACATCACATAAAACGGGAATGAGCAGTAACACCTGCCAATGAAAGCAGTGAAAAACAGCGAAACTGCCTGTTTATCCTGCCATGGTGCTAATGCCCAAAGTCAAGTTTTGTTTGTGTGTGTGTGTGGAAAGCGGTAGGGCCCTATGCGCTAAGCTATCATCCGTTTTAGCTTTGGTATCACAATACAAGTATTAGGTGCTCGCACACTACTGCCAGTAGTTCAGTCGGTACTGAGTAGCCCGCAGCTAAAAACAACCTGATATTTGCTTCCTGCACAAACGTAGATGGCGGCTAGCATTATGGAAGTGTCTTTACATGATGAGTCTGATCGACGATGATGAATGAAATAATCATTTGAACTCGTTGAAAGATGACGATGTCCGGGTCACAACGAAGTGACTTAAAACTTGCAGGATGAATAACTGATGATTGGGCCGATGAATGTGGCTTGTGCTGCAGCCGAGGCCTGTGGGGACGGACGACCGGTGAGGTACAAATGGAGCAAGGAAACGAGACGTGAATGTACACCAAGCACAATGATATTTAGCTATCATAAGCGTTGACAATGGTGAATAGTCGAGCTGTTCGTCATATTGAACCTTCACGTCATAGCCATTGCAATATCAAGCTCCTCAAATTGTCATTAGCTTTCGCAGCCCAAGTCCAGTATTGAGTGCTCAAAGAACTTGCCAAGGCAATATAGCTGTGAGCAGCCCGAAGTTCATGGACGGATGATGACCTTTCCCTCTAGCAAAAAGTAGACGACGTCCAGCGCTGTAGTCGAACAGTGCCACTGCCAGAAAGGGAGAAGGTTTGCGAAATTCGGTTCGAATATCGGGAATTCGGGAATTCGGTTAGATGATTATGGAATGGACCATATTAAGATGCATGCTAAGGCGCCCAATCACAGCGCCGCATTGCAGTTAGTGTCGGGCGCAAAAGCTACTATGCTCCGCCCCTCCATCACGTGACCCTGCCCTCACGTGGCCTCAGTCACGTGGTGTTTCCACTTCTTGGCGCATGGCGGCGCTAGTCTCGCAGGGGCGGTGGTAGCTTGCTCCCCCGCCGTCCGGGGGTGATGGGTAGCAACTGCTGGTGACTGTACGTCGCGCATCGGGGGCCACGCCGCAGAGCGGAGCCGGTGACGTCCCGGGCAGTGCCGTCCCGGCTGACCCGACCTGGGTCAGGGCGCCGGCCGGCCGGCGGGCCGGCGGGCAGTGGCGACCGGAGCGCGGTGCCGGGCAGTCGCCGGCGCCGGAGTGTCGTGACGAGTGCCGCCGTCGCTGCTGGTCATGACTGTCTGCGAATACACCTGCCTATTAACCCGCGCCCCGCTGGGCTATTCAGCCATACGCGCCCCTGTCCAACCTCCGAACCGATGGTCGTAGAAAGACGGGGAAAACGGCAATCGAAAACTCTCAACAAGGCGGATCTTAAGAGCCCAACTTTTTTTGCAGAGGTCAGAGCTCAGGTCAAGGTCAGGTCAAGGATACAAAATGCAAGTTTCTACAGTATCGACCTTGCACCGTAGTTGCCGAAGAATGGACGAAGACGGATTGCCCAAAACGTGTTCTTAGGCTACCAAGACAATATTCGTTGCATAAAATATCATTCAAAGGTCAAGGTCAAGGTCAAAGTCAGGTCAGGTCAGGTCAGGTCACCAAAAACAAAATATAGAAAAGGGCATGTGCGACACAAGTTTTATGGGTCATTTTATTCATAGAAATCAATAGACACACTCAATAAGTGATATGAACCACATCTGGATGAATTTCAGGTCGAGGTCAGGTCAAGGTCAGATCAAGTGAGGTCAAATTTTGAAATTGGTTGTTAAGGCCTAAAAAGGTGTCTATCTAATGCACAATTTCAAGACGCTCCCGTTGACTTTCCATGTTAAAATTTTTCATTTTTAAACGAGCTTAAAAAGAACAAACGTGACCTCATGTGACCTTTAAAAAATACGAGTTATACAAGTTGGACATCCTGGGAGGCTACTACGTCCTGTAAGTTTCATCTTTCTTTGAAAGTTCCTCTGGTACTGAGGGCGTTGCGAAGTTGCGACCTCTGAGGACAGTGCAGAGGCTCACTTATGACGTCATAGGTCAGTGACCTTACCTAACCAGAAAATGTGGTCGGTGTCATAAGATCCGGCTTGAATCATAGGTCAGGTATGCCAAGTTTCAGCACTTTGTCTCCGGCGTGTCCCGAGCTATCACGAAAAAACCCTATGGGAAGAGGCGGGTGCTGCCCCCTCTACCGGTAAGGGTTAATCAATATTGACGCAACGGTGACGTCACGGTCGCCGTCGACGTCACCATTCGAATCAGAGTCATTGACTTGTGCCGAATATCAAGTTTAATATTGATGCTTCAACGGATCTGTATATCAGCCGAAAACACCTTACATTCCTTTTTACTCGCTAGATGGCAGAAGCGACAAACGCCTGAATGTATGCTGTGCCGCAATGCCGGTTCTATTGTATATAACCGCCTAAATGAATGACGGAGTAATGAGGGATCCGGGAAAACCACTATCTCTTTAGAACTGATGACTCGCACGAAACTGAAGCTTTTGAGGACGATTACCGAGTGTGGTAAATGCGTCTGGCATTTTAGCCAAACATTCCGTTTTACTCGCTAGATGACGTAGAAGCGTCAAACGCCTGAAAGCATGTTGCGCCGCAGTGCCACTTCTTCCGTACGTGCAAAATGGGACCCATCTGAGTTGTGCACGGCACCCTACTCGCCGATCCCTAACGGTGTGCCAACTTTGATCACAATCGGCCCAGCCGTTTTCAAGATCTGGAAGCGACTCCTACACGTGCGCACGTGCAGTTGCACCCCAACCGTGACACATGAATATACATACTAACTGACTTGTGCACAGCACCCTACTAACAAGTCTCTAAAGGTGTGCCCGATTTGAATGCAATCGGCCCAGCCGTTCCTGAGATCTGGAAGCGTCACCCTGCACGTGCGCACGTGCAGCTTGGGGCCCAGCTGACCTGTGCAAGGCACCCTACTACGCGGCCTCTAGCGGCGTGCCAAATCTCAGCACAATCGGCCCGGCCGTTCTCGAGGTCTGGAAGCGTCACCCTGCACGTGCGCACGTGCAGTTGCACCCCAGCCGTAGCACATGGAAAGGCATGGTCCGGCGGGTGCCTACATCCTTGTGTAGTTTCAGTGCAATCAGCCAAGTAATTACCGTGTTATTGTCATTACAACAAAAGTGACACCTCTCCGTTTTGCACGTGTCACGTGCAGCAGGTGTCACCGGCATGCATCATCCATAGTAAATACTTGTGAGAAGGGTATACGCTACCCCACACAAAAAACCGCAAGTGTATCGGTCCCCTGCTTGCGGAGATATAAGTCGTACAAAAACGTCCCCTTGCACGTGCAGACGGGAGTCGGTGTGCTACGGACTGACATGCATGGCACTCTACCCAATTGACTTGTGCACGGCACTCTATTCGCTGGTCTCTAGCGGTGTACCGAATTTAATCTGAATCGGCCCAGCCGTTTCCAAGATCTTGAAGCGACCCCTACACGTGCGCACGTGCAGCTGCATCCCAACCGTGGCACATGAAAATACATACTAACTGACTTGTGCACGGCACCCTACTAACCAGTCTCTAGCGGTATGCCAAATTTGAGTGCAAACGGTCCAGCCGTTCTTGAGATCTAAATGCGTCAGCCTGCACGTGCGCACGTGCCAAATGGGTCCTAACTAACATGTGCACGGCACCCTACTAACCGGTCTCTAGCGGTGTACCAAATTTGAGCTCAATCGGCCCGGCCGTTCTCGAGATCTGGAAGCGTCACCCTGCACGTGCGCACGTGCAGTTGCACCCCAACCTTAGCACACGGAAACGCATGGTTCGGTGTGTGCCTACATCCTTGTTAAGTTTCAGCGCAATGAGCCCTGCCATTGCCGTGTTATTGTCATTACAACAAAAGTGACACCTCTCCGTTTTACACGGGTCACGTGCAGTAGGGGTCACCCGCAAGCATCGTGCGTAGTAAAATACTTGTAAGAAGGGTATACGCTACCCCACACAAAAAACCGCAAGTGTATCGGTCCCCTGGTTGCGGAGATAGAAGTCGTACAAAAGCGTCCCCACGGCGGCCGGCCGCTAATATTTAGCATTTAATCGCATCCTTCTATGGGAGGTATCCCCGTCACCTGTTCGTATACTGTCTGAGCCAAGACCATATATAGGTGTGAGCTCAAATCTCGGTAATGTCGTGCTTTTTTTTACCAAATTCCTCAAAAACGGCACAACGTGCAATAACGTTCTATATATCATTGGAAAGAGCATCAAAAGTTGTATATCCTATCAACTTTTCACTTAAATATATGTTCAACGTACAAAGTTATTAAGCACCAAAGACGCTCCCATTGACTTTCCATGTTAAAAATTTTCAATTTTAAACGAGCTTAAAAAGAACAAACGAATTCTGACAGCTTAACGAAGCATAACAACATGTTCTATGGTCGTTTCTCAACAAGTCCTGAAAGTTTAAACAAAATCGTATCATATAATTTTGTACAATGAGCGAATGAAAAAGTCTCTGCAAAAACGCCCATTGACTTAACATGGGGAGCGAAAAAAGTTCAACTTTGACCTCGTGCAAAGACACGTTACGAAGTTCTGAGGGGTATACGGCGCACACTAGCGTGTACCCAAACGTGTTTGCCATAAAATGCTGGGAAGAAAACCACCTCTTCCTTGGCTCGTTTTCCCGCCATTGGCGATCGCGCAAAAAGTGTCCAAAACCCCATTGACTTAACATGGGGAAAATGGAATCGCACGTGCCACGTGCCACGAGGTTTTAAGCGAGTAGCGACCGGTACCATCAGGTAGATCGCCTGCGGGAGCCCATACCCTGAAATTTTTACGAAGATTGAGGGATTCGTTTAGGAGAGGCTCAACTTGTCTCGATTCGCGGCCAGACTTGCAAAACATAGCCCGGAGACGGACCGCTCCGGTTGTTTTTCAATAGAAAAACACAATTCTAACGAATAGTGTTTGTCTTTTCAAACAACCTGCGGTTAACGCGACATAAATCTGCTTTATTGGGTTTAGCGGTGTAGTCTGTGATGCCATCACAATGAAAATAGCCTAGTTTTGTAGAGCATCAAATTCTGATTCCATAACGACTCTCGCTAGTCCATTTTCAATTGTAAATAAGCCTTTTATTGCGATGCAAAGTCCCGAAATGGTGCCGACGGCGGCCGGTCCCCCGATGGTACCGGCATCTGCGATGCCGGGCTCCGCATCGCGGGACCGCAGGTTGTTTGAGCAAGCACCTTTGTAAACGCAGCAAAAACGCCCGCCACCAAACGAGAGGATGAGCCTTGCACGTGCAGACCGCAGTCGGTGTGCTACGGACTGACGTGCACGGCACCCTATTCGTCGGTCTATAGCGGTGTGCCAAATTTGAGTGCAATCGACCCGGCCGTTTTCGAGATCTGGAAGCGACACCCTGCACGTGCGCACGTGCAGCCTAGGCCCCAATTGACTTGTGCACGGCACTCTATTCGCCGGTTTCTAGCGGTGTACCAAATTGGAGCTCAATCAGCCCCGTCAATTTCAAGATCTGGAAGCGACCCCTACACGTGCGCTGGTGCAACTGCACCCCAACCGTGGCACATGAAAATACATACTAACTGACTTGTGTACGGCACCCTACTAACCAGTCTCTAGCGGTATGCCAAATTTCAGCAGAGTCGGCCCAGCCGTTCTTGAGATCTGGAAGCGTCAGCCTGCACGTGCGCACGTGCATAGCGGGTCCCATCTGACTTGTGCACGGCACCCTACTTACCAGCCTCTAGCGGTGTGCCAAGTTTGATCACAATCGGCCCAGCCGTTCTCGACATCTGGAAGCGTCACCCTGCCCGTGCGCACGTGCAGTTGCACCCCTACCAAGACACGTGGAAATGCATCGCCTGGAATGTGTCTACCTCCATGCCAAGTTTTAGCGCAATCGGCCCAGTAATTACCGCGAGCTATTGCACTTATTACAAAACAGGCACCTCTTGGCTTTGCACGTGGAACGTGCGTTAGGGGTCACCCATATGCATCGAGAGTAGCACACTATGTGAAAGAAGGAAAAAAGCTACCCAACACAAAAAACCGCACGTGTATCAGCCCAGTGGTTGCCGAGATATAAGTCGTACAAAAACGTCCCCACGGCGGCCGGCCGCTATTTAGCAGTAAAATCGTGTCGCATCCTTCTATGGGAGGTATCCCCGTCACCTGTTCGTATACTGTCTGAGCAAAGACCATACGTTACGGTCCAAACTCCATAGTGAGGCGGACATACGAATTTACGAGAGTTTAGCGACGAAATGATTCACTTAATTGTTAAGTAATGGGTACCATTAGGTAGACCATAAATTTTATCTAGCATCTCACCGTAGATGCAGTAAAAAGTGCTTTACTTTTCAATGTATATAAAGACTTGCTCAGCTCAATCAGTTCACTCTGTATTGGCTCAAGCCGTATCATGCGAACGCAATGCAAACTAGAGCACCGACAGCGCAGCGCTCCCCAACTCACTGCTCGCCCAGTCCACCCGGGCCGCCGCCACGACGGCCCCCCGCAAGTAGGCATCCCGCACTGCACCGACAGCCGCGGGCGACCAGCTGACCGGCCAGCTGACCGGCCAGCAGCCGGCGGGCGGCAGGGCGCGGATGGCCGACCCGCCAGCGCGGCGAGGGAGGGGAGGAACGCAGCTGAAAGACCCGACTACATATATATCAAAGAAACATTATATGTAATCATCGATGACGCGACATAAATCTGCTTTATTGGGGTTAGCGGTGTAGTCTGTGATGCCATCACAATGAAAATAGGCGCCTAGTTTTGTACAGCATCAAATTCTGATTCCATAACGACTCTCGCTAGTCCATTTTCAATTGTAAATAAGCCTTTTATTGCGATGCAAAGTCCCGAAATGGTGCCGACGGCGGCCGGTCCCCCGATGGTACCATACCATAGATGGTAAACAGGTTAGTTCACATTCCCGCCGCTATGCGGGCGGCGGCGGCGCCACCTGTCCTCGTGTCCGCCTGACACCGTAACGATATAGGTCTGAGCTCAAATCTCGGTAATGTCGTGCTTTTTTACTATATTTCTCAAAAACGGCACCACGTGCAATAAAGTTGTATATATCATTGGAAAGAGCATCAAAAGTTGTATAACCTATCAACTTTTCACATAAATATATCTCAACTGTAAAAAGTTATTAAGCAGCAAAGACGCTCCCATTGACTTTCCATGTTAAAATTTTTCATTTTTAAACGAGCCTAAAAAGAACAAACGAATTTGCACAGCTTAAAGAAGCATAACAACATGTTCTATGGTCTTTTCTCAACAAGTCCTGGAAGTTTAAACAAAATCGTATCATATAATTTTGTACAATGAGCGAATGAAAAAGTCTCTGCAAAAATGCCCATTGACTTAACATGGGGAGCGAAAAAAGTTCAACTTTGACCTCGTGCAAAGTCACGTTACGAAGTTCTGAGGGGTATACGGCGCACACTAGCGTGTACCCAAACGTGTTTGCCATAAAATGCTGGGAAGAAAACCACCTCTTCCTTGGCTCGTTTTCCCGCTATTCGCGATCGCGCAAAAAGTGTCCAAAACCCCATTGACTTAACATGGGGAAAATGGAATCGCACGTGCCACGTGCCACGAGGTTTTAAGCGAGTAGCGACCGGTGCCAACAGGTAGATCGCCTGCGGGAGCCCATACACTGAAATTTTTAAGAAAATCGAGCCACAAGTTTAGGCCTGACCCAAGTTGCCCCAATTCGCGGCCAGACATGCAAAACATAGCCCGGAGAAGGACCGCTCCGGTTGTTTTTCAATAGAAAAACACAATTCTAACGAATAGTGTTTGTCTTTTCAAACAACCTGCGGTTACCATACCATAGATGGTAAACAGGTTAGTTCACATTCCCGCCGCTATGCGGGCGGCGGCGGCGCCACCTGTCCTCGTGTCCGCCTGACACCGTAACGATATAGGTCTGAGCTCAAATCTCGGTAATGTCGTGCTTTTTTACTATATTTCTCAAAAACGGCACCACGTGCAATAAAGTTGTATATATCATTGGAAAGAGCATCAAAAGTTGTATAACCTATCAACTTTTCACATAAATATATCTCAACTGTAAAAAGTTATTAAGCAGCAAAGACGCTCCCATTGACTTTCCATGTTAAAATTTTTCATTTTTAAACGAGCCTAAAAAGAACAAACGAATTTGCACAGCTTAAAGAAGCATAACAACATGTTCTATGGTCTTTTCTCAACAAGTCCTGGAAGTTTAAACAAAATCGTATCATATAATTTTGTACAATGAGCGAATGAAAAAGTCTCTGCAAAAATGCCCATTGACTTAACATGGGGAGCGAAAAAAGTTCAACTTTGACCTCGTGCAAAGTCACGTTACGAAGTTCTGAGGGGTATACGGCGCACACTAGCGTGTACCCAAACGTGTTTGCCATAAAATGCTGGGAAGAAAACCACCTCTTCCTTGGCTCGTTTTCCCGCTATTCGCGATCGCGCAAAAAGTGTCCAAAACCCCATTGACTTAACATGGGGAAAATGGAATCGCACGTGCCACGTGCCACGAGGTTTTAAGCGAGTAGCGACCGAAGCCATCAGGTAGATCGCCTGCGGGAGCCCATACACTGAAATTTTTAAGAAAATCGAGCCACAAGTTTAGGCCTGACCCAAGTTGCCCCAATTCGCGGCCAGACATGCAAAACATAGCCCGGAGAAGGACCGCTCCGGTTGTTTTTCAATAGAAAAACACAATTCTAACGAATAGTGTTTGTCTTTTCAAACAACCTGCGGTTACAATTCGCGGCCAGACATGCAAAACATAGCCCGGAGAAGGACCGCTCCGGTTGTTTTTCAATAGAAAAACACAATTCTAACGAATAGTGTTTGTCTTTTCAAACAACCTGCGGTTACGGACTGACGTGCACGGCACCCTAATCGCCGGTCTATGCGGTGTGCCAAATTTGAGTGCAATCGACCCGGCCGTTTTCGAGATCTGGAAGCGACACCCTGCACGTGCGCACGTGCAGCCTGGGCCCCAATTGACTTTTGCACGGCACTCTATTCGCCGGTTTCTAGCGATGTACCAAATTTAATCTGAATCGGCCCAGCCGTTTCCAAGATCGGGAAACGACCCCTACACGTGCGCACGTGCAGCTGCACCCCAACCGCCGCACATGAATATACATACTTACTGACTTGTGCACGGCACCCTACTAACCAGTCTCTAGTGGTATGCCAAATTTGAGCACAGTCGGTCCAGACGTTCTTGAGATATGGAAGCGTCAGCCTGCACGTGCGCACGTGCAAACTGGGTCCCATCTGACTTGTGCACGGCACCCTACTCGCCGAGCCCTAAGGGTGTACCAACTTTGATCACAATCGGCCCAGTCGTTCTCGAGATCTGGAAGCGTCACCCTGCCCGTGCGCACGTGCAGCGGCACCCCAACCGTGACACATGGAAATGCATTGCGCGGCAGGTGCCTACAACCATACCAAGTATCAGCGCAATCGGCAAAGTAACTACAGAGTTATTAGACTTGTTACCGAACTGAGACCTCTTCGTTTTGCACGTGGCACGTGCATTAGGGGTCACCCATACGCATCGAGAGGAGCACACTACGTTTGGGAAAGGAAGAAACTATCCCACACAAAAGACCGCGAGTGAATCGGTCCAGTGGTTGCAGAGATATAAGGTTGCGCCCCCACGGTGGCCGACTGCTAATATTTAGCAATAATCAGTGTCGCATCCGCACACGGGAGGTATCCCCGTCACCTGTTCGTATAGTCCAATGTGGTTGGGTTCAAGTCACAGTCGAGCCCTGCTTTTTTACAGCTTTTCTTAAAAACGGCACATCGTGTAGTGACGTTCTATACATTGTTGCAAAGAGCATCGAAAGTTGTACATTTTATTAACTTTTCACTTTGATACATGTGCAATGTAAAAAGTTTTTAAGCAAAAAAGACGCTCCCATTGACTTTCCATGTTAAAAATTTAAATTTCAAATTAACTTTATAAGAAAAAATGAGTTCTGCCAGCTTAACGAAGCATACCAGCAAGTACTATGCTCTTTCCTCTACAAGATATAAGAGTTTGGGCGAAATCTATCTCTAAAATTTTGTACAAAGATCGAATGAAAATGTCTCTGCAAAGTCTCGACATCGCCGTCCATTGACTTAACATGGGACACAGCAAAATTCCAACTTTGACCTCGTGCAAAGACACGTTCCGAGATTCTGAGGGGTATACAGCGCACACTGGCGTGTACCCAAACGTGTTTGCCATAAAATGCTGGGAAGAAAACCACCTCTTCCTTGGCTCGTTTTCCCGCCATTTGCGATCGCGCAAAAAGTGTCCAAAACCCCGTTGACTTAACATGGGGAAAATGGAATCGCACGTGCCACGCGCAAAAGACTTCTTAGCGAGTAGCGACCGGTGCCATCAGGTAGATCGCCTCCGGGAGCCCATACCCTGAACTTTTTACGGAAATTGAGCGATTCGTCTAGGCCCCCGTCAAGTTGTACTGATTCGCGGCCAGACTTGCAAAACATAGCCCGGACAACGACCGCTCCGGTTGTTTTTCAATAGACCAGCATCTGCGATGCTGGGCTCCGCATCGCGGGACCGCAGGTTGTTTGAGCAAGCACCTTTGTAAACGCAGCAAAAACGCCCGCCGCCAAACGAGAGGATGAGTCTTGCACGTGCAGACCGGAGTCGGTGTGCTACGGACTGACGTGCACGGCACCCTATTCGCCGGTCTATAGCGGTGTGCCAAATTTGAGTGCAATCGACCCGGCCGTTCTCGAGATCTGGAAGCGACACCCTGCACGTGCGCACGTGCAGCCTGGGCCCCAATTGACTTTTGCACGGCACTCTATTCGCCGGTTTCTAGCGATGTACCAAATTTAATCTGAATCGGCCCAGCCGTTTCCAAGATCGGGAAACGACCCCTGCACGTGCGCACGTGCAGCTGCACCCCAACCGCGGCACATGGAAATACACACTAACTGACTTGTGCACGGCACCCTACTAACCAGTCTCTAGTGGTATGCCAAATTTGAGTGCAATCGATCCGGGCGTTTTCGAGATCTGGAAGCGTCGTCCTGCACGTGCGCACGTGCAAAATGAGTCCCATCTGATTTGTGCACGGCACCCTACTCGCCGATCCCTAACGGTGTGCCAACTTTGATCACAATCGGCCCAGCCGTTCTCGAGATCTGGAAGCGTCACCCTGCCCGTGTGCACGTGCAGCGGCACCCCAACCGTGACACATGGAAATGCATTGCCCGGTGGATGTCTACATCCATGCCAAGTCTCAGTGCAATCGGCAAAGTAACTACAGAGCTATTAGACTTGTAACCGAACTGACACCTCTTCGTTTTGCACGTGGCACGTGCATTAGGGGTCACCCATACGCATCGAGAACAGCACACTACGTGTAAGAAAGGAAGAAGCTATCCCACACAAAAGACCGCGAGTGAATCGGTCCAGTGGTTGCAGAGATATAAGGTTTGTAAAGGCACCCCACAGGCGGCCGACTGCTAATATTCAGCAATAATCAGTGTCGCGTCCGCACATGGGAGGTGTCCCCTTCACCTGTTCGTATATTCTAATGTGGTTGGGTTCAAGTCACAGTCGAGCCCTGCTTTTTTACAACTTTTCTTGAAAACGGCACACCGTGCAGTGACGTTCTATACATCAGTGGAAAGAGCATCAAAAATTGTATATTATATTAACCTTTCACCTATATATCTTACTAATGATAAAAGTTATAGAGGAATAAAGATGCTCCCATTGACTTTCCATTTTAAAAATTTTCATTTTCAAACGAACTTTAATAGAAAAAACGATTTCTGCCAGCTTAACGAAGCATACCAACATGTACTATGCTCCTTTCTCTACAAGATATAAGAGTTTGGGCGAATTCTATCTCTAAAATTTTGTACAATGAACGAATGAAAATGTCTCTGCAAAGTCTTGGCATCGCCGTCCATTGACTTAACATGGGACACAGCAAAATTCCAACTTTGACTTTGTGCATAGAGGTGTTACGAGATTCTGGCGGGTATACGGCGAACACTGGCGTGTACCGGAACGTGTTTGCCATAAAATGCTCGGAAGAAAACCACCTCCTTCTTGGCTAGTTTTCCCGCTATTGGCGATCGCGCAAAAAGTGTCCAAAACCCCGTTGACTTAACATGGGGAAAATGGAATCGCACGTGCCACGTGCCACGAGGTTTTAAGCGAGTAGCGACCGGTGCCATCAGGTAGATCGCCTCCGGGAGCCCATACACTGAACTTTTTACGAAGATTGTACATTTCGTCTAGGCCCCAATCAAGATGTCTCGATTCGCTGCCAGACTTGCAAAACATAGCCCGGAGAAGGACCGCTCCGGTTGTTTTTCAATAGAAAAACACAATTCTAACGAATAGTGTTTGTCTTTTCAAACAACCTGCGGTTAAAATAAACACAATTCTAACGAATAGTGTTTGTCTTTTCAAACAACCTGCGGTTATCAACGAGCGCCAGGCATTGCTGCTTCCTCATCATTTTGTTTTGCGTTTTGGAACAATTTCTTGCACTGATTGTCGCATTGCGAGCCCTTTTTACCAGCATCTGCGATGCTGGGCTCCGCATCGCGGGACCGCAGGTTGTTTGAGCAAGCACCTTTGTAAACGCAGCAAAAACGCCCGCCGCCAAACGAGAGGATGAGCCTTGCACGTGCAGACCGTAGTCGGTGTGCTACGGACTGACGTGCACGGCACCCTATTCGCCGGTCTATAGCGGTGTGACAAATTTGAGTGCAATCGGCCCGGCCGTTTTCGAGATCTCGAAGCGGCACCCTGCACGTGCGCACGTGCAGCCTGGGCCCCAATTGACTTGTGCACGGCACTCTATTCGCCGGTTTCTAGCGATGTACCAAATTTAATCTGAATCGGCCCAGCCGTTCCCAAGATCGGGAAACGACCCCTACACGTGCGCACGTGCAGGCGCAGCTGCACCCCAACCGCGGCACATGAAAATACATACTTACTGACTTGTGCACGGCACCCTACTAACCAGTCTCTAGTGGTATGCCAAATTTGAGCACAGTCGGTCCAGCCGTTCTTGAGATATGGAAGCGTCAGCCTGCACGTGCGCACGTGCAAACTGGGTCCCATCTGACTTGTGCACGGCACCCTACTCGCCGAGCCCTAACGGTGTGCCAACTTTGATCACAATCGGCACAGCCGTTCTCGAGATCTGGAAGCGTCACCCTGCTCGTGCGCACGTGCAGCGGCACCCCAACCGTGACACATGGAAATGCATTGCCCGGTGGGTGTCTACATCCATGCCAAGTCTCAGTGCAATCGGCAAAATAACTACAGAGTTATTAGACTTGTAACCGAACTGACACCTCTTCGTTTTGCACGTGGCACGTGCATTAAGGGTGACCCATACGCATCGAGAATAGCACAATACGTGTCAGAAAGGGAGGAGCTGTCCCACACAAAAGACCGCGAGTGAATCGGTCCAGTGGTTGCAGAGATATAAGGTTTGTAAAGGCACCCCACAGGCGGCCTACTGCTAATATTTAGCAATAATCAGTGTCGCATCCGCACACGGGAGGTATCGCCGTCACCTGTTCGTATGCTCATTGTGGTTGGGTTCAAGTCACAGTCCAGCCCTGCTTTTTTACAACTTTTCTTCGAAACGGCACATCGTGCAGTGACGTTCTATACATTGTTGGAAAGAGCATCGAAAGTTGTATATTTTATTAACTTTTCACTTTTATATATCACTGACGATAAAAGTTATAGAGGAATAAAGACGCTCCCATTGACTTTCCATGTTAAAAATTTTAATTTTCAAATGAACTTTATAAGAAAAAATGAGTTTTGCCAGCTTAACGAAGCATAACGGCATGTACTATGCTCTTTCCTCTACAAGATATAAGAGTTTGGGCGAAATCTATCTCTAAAATTTTGTACAAAGATCGAATGAAAATGTCTCTGCAAAGTCTCGACATCGCCGTCCTTTGACTTAACATGGGACACAGCAAAATTCCAACTTTGACCTCGCGCAAAGACACGTTCCGAGATTCTGAGGGGTATACGGCGCACACGGGCGTGTACCTGAACGTGTTTGCCACAAAATGCTGGGATGAAAACCACCCCTTTCTTGGCTCGTTTTTCCGCCATTCGCGATCGCGCAAAAAGTGTCCAAAACCCCGTTGACTTAACATGGGGAAAATGGAATCGCACGTGCCACGCGCAAAAGACTTCTTAGCGAGTAGCGACCGGTGCCATCAGGTAGATCGCCTGCGGGAGCCCATACCCTGAACTTTTTACGAAGATTGTACATTTCGTCTAGGCCCCCGTCAAGTTGTACTGATTCGCGGCCAGACTTGCAAAACATACCCCGGACAACGACCGCTCCGGTTGTTTTTCAAATAGAAAAACACAATTCTAACGAATAGTGTTTGTCTTTTCAAACAACCTGCGGTTATACCCTGAACTTTTTACGAAGATTGTACATTTCGTCTAGGCCCCCGTCAAGTTGTACTGATTCGCGGCCAGACTTGCAAAACATACCCCGGACAACGACCGCTCCGGTTGTTTTTCAAATAGAAAAACACAATTCTAACGAATAGTGTTTGTCTTTTCAAACAACCTGCGGTTACCGTGCATCTACAAACGATGTCATTATTAAGTAACTACAGCTTTTCGGCTTCACATACCGGTTTATTGCATAGCCCATGCTCCAAACATCGAGCAACCGGCATGCCTATATGTCCAGCATATCCTAAAAAGGCACATGTTGAAACATCCATTAGCTAACCAACTACTTTTTGATATACTTGAAGTAATAAGTGTCTAAAGTGGTACCTAATGTACGGCTCTCGCGAGATTACCAGCATCTGCGATGCTGGGCTCCGCATCGCGGGACCGCAGGTTGTTTGAGCAAGCACCTTTGTAAACGCAGCAAAAACGCCCGCCGCCAAACGAGAGGATGAGCCTTGCACGTGCAGACCGGAGTCAATGTGCTACGGACTGACGTGCACGGCACCCTATTCGCCGGTCTATAGCGGTGTGCCAAATTTGAGTGCAATCGACCCGGCCGTTTTCGAGATCTGGAAGCGACACCCTGCACGTGCGCACGTGCAGCCTGGGCCCCAATTGACTTTTGCACGGCACTCTATTCGCTGGTTTCTAGCGATGTACCGAATTTAATCTGAATCGGCCCAGCCGTTTCCAAGATCGGGAAACGACCCCTACACGTGCGCACGTGCAGCTGCACCCCAACCGCGGCACATGAAAATACATACTTACTGACTTGTGCACGGCACCCTACTAACTGGTCTCTGGTGGTATGCCAAATTTGAGCACAGTCGGTCCAGCCGTTCTTGAGATATGGAAGCGTCAGCCTGCACGTGCGCACGTGCAAACTGGGCCCCATCTGACTTGTGCACGGCACCCTACTCGCCGATCCCTAACGGTGTGCCAACTTTGATCATAATCGGCCCAGCCGTTCTCGAGATCTGGAAGCGTCACCCTGCCCGTGCGCACGTGCAGCGGCACCCCAACCGTGACACATGGAAATGCATTGCAAGGCGGGTGCCTACATCCATGCCAAGTATCAGTGCAATCGGCAAACTAACTACAGAGTTATTAGACTTGTTACCGAACTGACACCTCTTCGTTTTGCACGTGGCACGTGCATTAGGGGTCACCCATACGCATCGAGAATAGCACACTACGTGTAAGAAAGGAAGAAGCTATCCCACACAAAAGACCGCGAGTGAATCGGTCAAACAGTTGTGGAGATATAAGCTTTGCAAAGGCGCCCCCACGACGGCCGACTGCTAATATTTAGCGATAATCAGTGTCGCATCCGCACACGGGAGGTATCCCCGTCACCTGTTCGTATACTCTAATGTGGTTGGGTTCAAGTCACAGTCGAGCCCTGATTTTTTACAGCTTTTCTTAAAAACGGCACATCGTGCAGTGACGTCCTATGCATCAGTGGAAAGAGCATCAGAAGTTGTATATTATATTAACTTTTCACCTATATATCTTACTAAAGATAAAAGTTACAGAGGAATAAAGACCCTCCCATTGACTTTCCATGTTAAAAATTTTCATTTTCCAACGAACTTTATTAGAAAAAACGATTTCTGCCAGCTTAACGAAGCATACCAGCATGTACTACGCTCTTTCCTGTACGAGCTATAAGAGTTTGGGCAAATTCTATCTCTAAAATTTTGTACAATGAACGAATGAAAATGTCTCTGCAAAGTCTCGGCATCGCCGTCCATTGACTTAACATGGGACACAGCAAAATTCCAACTTTGACCTTGTGCATAGAGGTGTTCCGAGATTCTGGCGGGTATACGGCGCACACGAGCGTGTACCTGAACGTGTTTGCCATAAAATGCTGGGAAGAAAACCACCTCCTTCTTGGCTCGTTTTCCCGCTATTAGCGATCGCGCAAAAAGTGTCCAAAACCCCATTGACTTAACATGGGCGAAAATTGAAACGCACGTGCCACGTGCCACGAGGTTTTAAGCGAGTAGCGACCGATGCCATCAGGTAGATCGCCTCCGGGAGCCCATACACTGAACTTTTTACGAAGATTGTACATTTCGTCTAGGCCCCCGTCAAGTTGCCCCAATCTCAGGCCAACTTTGCAAAACATAGCCCGGAGAACGACCGCTCCGGTTGTTTTTCAATAGAAAAACACAATTCTATGCAAAACATAGCCCGGAGAACGACCGCTCCGGTTGTTTTTCAATAGAAATTCGCTGCCAGACTTGCAAAACATAGCCCGGACAACGACCGCTCCGGTTGTTTTTCATAGAAAAACACAATTCTAACGAATAGTGTTTGTCTTTTCAAACAACCTGCGGTTATTTTTCAATAGAAAAACACAATTCTATGCAAAACATAGCCCGGAGAACGACCGCTCCGGTTGTTTTTCAATAGAAATTCGCTGCCAGACTTGCAAAACATAGCCCGGACAACGACCGCTCCGGTTGTTTTTCATAGAAAAACACAATTCTAACGAATAGTGTTTGTCTTTTCAAACAACCTGCGGTTAAAAACACAATTCTAACGAATAGTGTTTGTCTAATGAAACAACAACCTGCGGTTAAGCGGTAGGTTTTGCACTTTTACATTTCCGGTTATATCTCAGAAACTAATCGATCTGTAGGGGGGGGGGGCTCGTGCCGGTCCTTTTGGCCTTTCGCAGCCACCCCTCTGATTGTATAACTACTACTCTACATGATGTCCGTGTTAGGCTAAGACGTCTCCCAGCCTGTGCCCGACTGCCACTCGGGCCACGAACATCCCAATGTCTAATTCCACTATTTTACGTTAAGTTACAATGCATCGTGGTAACAGTGTGAATCACTCCGCCATTTTGAGGCACGCCGCGGTTGGTAGCGCGCCCTTATGGGTTTAGGAGTGAAGCTCCTGGCCATTGATGACTTTACTAATGTACCGATAAAGTCAGACTCCGCTCAATCACCGTTCTCCTCCGACTCATCCCGTTACCAAAAGCATCTGGTCAATTCACCGCCCCATTTATTGTTCATAATTTCGTGATGTGGTCATAACGGACTGCGCTAATTTGACGTAATCATTTTAATTTCCTACCGCGAACGCAATCTACCCTAACAATACCCTAACGCCACGCATGCTAACCTAACCCTCCACCCGCTTGCTCCTACCTATCTATGGGATGTGCCTTGAGCCCGCACAGCATCCCTGCGTAGTCGGAACCTACCTTCGAGCCAGCTTACCAGCAGCGTGGATGAGGTCGGGTGCAGCGTTGCAGCCTGGTCGGCGTACAGGCACTGACCCCGTTCTCACTCCCCGCTGCGGTTATATACTCGCCCAAAGGTGGATAAGTCCTGTCACTCGGTCTGAGGCTAAAATCGATCGGGCGACAGTGACTTACGGTTCTGACTACGCTGACCTCGACGATAAAGGCGAGTCAAAAGGCGAGCGAAAACATAAAGAACATACCGCGATACACGAATTTCTAGCTATAAACCAAAAGACACATACCGCGATACACCTTAACAAACATACCGCGACACACCTTACATAAATGCCCCCCTCTTTGGGCCTGGGGTTAAATCCCCTTACTTTGGGGCGGCTCGGCAATCCGTTTTTGTGTGTTTTTTTTGTTTAGCGTCACGACTTCCTCTGCCGCGACGGCACCGCGACGGTTTCCTCTTCGGCGACGGCTCCGCGACGGTCAGCTTCCGCAGCTTCTCCTTCGTCCACATGTCCCTCAACATCGTGCAGCGTCGTCCACTACTGCAGCATCTTGGCGTTTCCGCAGCATCGGCATCCCCGCGCGGCATTTCGCTTTTGCAGTTTCATCATGTCCTGCAACACTGGCGCGACGGTGTCCTTTTCGGCGACGATGTGCGCGGCGCACCAGCCTCCACGGCATGTCGGGTGCGCGCGCCTCCATGGCGACGACATTCGCGGCGCACCAGCCTCCACGGCATTGGTGGGTGCGCGCGCCTCCACGGCGACGATGTGCGCGGCGCACCAGCCTCCACGGCTTCGGTGGGTGTGCGCCTCCACGGCGACGATGTGCGCGGCGCACCAGCCTCCACGGCATTGGGGGGTGCGCGCGCCTCCACGGCTACGATGTGCGCGGCGCACCAGCCTCCACGGCATGTTGGGTGCGCGCGCCTCCACGGCGACGATGGCGCACCAGCCTCCACGGCATTGGTGGGTACGCGCGCCTCCACGGCTACGATGTGCGCGGCGCACCAGCCTCCACGGCATGTTGGGTGCGCGCGCCTCCACGGCGACGATGTTCGCGGCGCACCAGCCTCCACGGCATGTTGGGTGCGCGCGCCTCCACGGCGACGATGTGCGCGGCGCACCAGCCTCCACGGCATTGGTGGGTGCGCGCGCCTCCACGGCTACGATGTGCGCGGCGCACCAGCCTCCACGGCATGTTGGGTGCGCGCGCCCCCACGGCGACGATGTGCGCGGCGCACCAGCCTCCACGGCATTGGTGGGTGCGCGCGCCTCCACGGCTACGATGTGCGCGGCGCACCAGCCTCCACGGCGACGATGTTCGCGGCGCACCAGCCTCCACGGCATGTTGGGTGCGCGCGCCTCCACGGCGACGATGTGCGCGGCGCACCAGCCTCCACGGCATTGGTGGGTGCGCGCGCCTCCACGGCTACGATGTGCGCGGCGCACCAGCCTCCACGGCATGGTGGGTGCGCGCGCCTCCACGGCGACGGGCGACGATGTTCGCGGCGCACCAGCCTCCACGGCATGTTGGGTGCGCGCGCCCCCACGGCGACGATGTGCGCGGCGCACCAGCCTCCACGGCATTGGTGGGTACGCGCGCCTCCACGGCGACGATGTGCGCGGCGCACCAGCCACCACGGCATGTTGGGTGCGCGCGCCCCCACGGCGACGATGTGCGCGGCGCACCAGCCTCCACGGCATTGGTGGGTGCGCGCGCCTCCACGGCTACGATGTGCGCGGCGCACCAGCCTCCACGGCATGGTGGGTGCGCGCGCCTCCACGGCGACGATGGCGCAGCGCACCAGTAATCAAAAAGCATTGTAGTGCGGCGCCTCGGCAACATCTTGCTCTGCAGTGGCGTCCGCCCTTTTGCGTAGCATCCGTTTCTGCAGCGTCATCGTGTCCTGCAGCATGTGCTCTCTTTCCGCGCGGCATCAGCTTCTGCAGCGTTACCATTTGCGGTTCGCTGCGGCAGCTTGGCTTGCGGTACAGCAGCTTAGGATGCGACTTTGGCTTTGGCTCGGCCGCTTTGGGACTCCACATGGTGGTACTCGTTGCTATTGTCGGTTGCCAAGTGGTCGCATGCGATACAGGTGGTGGTCCTGACCGTCACCCGGGCTCACCAGATGGCAGTATAGCTCGGCGTGTCGTTTCCAGGATGGTGCTGCCGTAATTGCTGATGTGGACACACGGCAGCGTTCGTGGTGGCCTCGTTGCCGCCACAGCAGCAGCAGCGATCGCAGCGTCATCACGTTCTGCAGCTTTGCCTTGTCTTTCCGCACGGCATCCGCTTGTGCATTCGGGTGCAGCAGCTGGGGCCTGCGGCGCTGCAGCTGAGTCCTGTTGCGATTTCGGAGCCCCTGGGGTGGGCGTGGAGCCGTCGGCTCGTTTGCTTGGGCTCGGGGCGTTATCTGGTGCCCGTCGCTTGGTGATTGCCGTCAGTCGGATGGGCACCATCCAGGTGGCGGTCTGGTCGGCCCACGGGCTGAACAGTTGGCAATGTAGTTTGGTGGGTCGCGCCTCGGGATGTCTCAGCCGTCGGTGACCGGATGATCGGCCGGTTCCGCGGGGTCGGTCCACCGGGGTTGTTCGTCTGATCGCCGCCGTGCTTGCCGCCGTGGACGTTCATGTGATTGCCGTCGTACTTGCCACCTCCCGGCACCGCGGATGACTCGAGGGTTTGGACGGAGGTGGTCAGGGTCTCGCCAGTGCGGTACGACGCACCGGAGGTGTTCGGCACGCCATTAGCGCTCCGGGCCCGTTCGCCCCTTTGCTTGTCCTCCGTCACTGCTGTCCGGGTCACCGCTGGCCTGCCAGCATACTGTTACCTACACTCATACAACCACACGTACATTGTTTCAGCCGTAAGCGCCACGTATGACGGTATTACGACGGCAATTTTCCTTCATCCACACTAATATACATGGCGACATACATAATACATACATACATACATACATACATACATACATAGTTACATACATCCCCGCTACAATTTTACATATTGGCATTCATGCAGATGCAAGCTCGATTAGTTACATACATCCCCGCTACAATTTTTACATATTGGCATTCATGCAGATGCAAGCTCGATCTACATGCAGTCAAATTTTATACCTATAGTTGTCCAGTTACCAGGAGACATTTCTACATGGTGTCATAAAGCATGTGTTGCCACTACATCTATTGGGCGTAGTGTTTGTCCACTGGTCGTGAACTAGGCAGGGTTTTACATCTATGTGTCAAGCTAGTGTATTTATTTTGCGAAATCTGATTTCGCTATTTGGAGGTCACAAAAGGATGCACGAAGGTGAATTCCAAATCGATACCAGCCGGGATGAAGCAAAAGGGTAGCCTCTGGGTAGTTAACTTCGGCAGTTCGCCGGGGTCGTTCTTGTTATCCATCACGGCTGGCACGACCGGTCTGATCTCCCAAATAGCCATCCCAATTTGCACTGCTTTGGCCGGATCGAAACGAGCATTTTGAACACTGGGCTTTGTCTCACCGAAGATAGCAGCACGCTGCCATTACATGTGTCAAATCGGGTATTCATGGTTACAGCAAAAGGCCCATTGCTCCAACACCATTATAAGTGTGGCGGCAGCTTGCAAAATGTAATAGCAGCGTGGTAGCATTGTAACATTTCCCTGTGATAGAAATTGAGGCCAAAGCTATTGCTTACCTTTGACGTTGATTGTTTATTTTCATTAAATTATTAAGTTGGTTGGGGTTCTCCCCATAACTAAATACTTGCCTTTAGGATGTACTGTATACTCACCCTTTAGAGGGAATATTTCCCTATGTGATTTGGTAAGGTAAATTTACGTTATACGTTGTAGAATGAATGACGGGTTCTTCAGTTTTAAACAGTCGTTATGAACTTTTTTTTTAGCCAACATAGTAGTGGAGATAAATCGCTATAGGTACTTCAGTCTTTTGAAAAGGGATAATAATACGGCCAATATGGATCCCATAAACCGTGTCCGCAGCGACCATTGAGAGGCCATTATCTGGGCGGATTTACATTTCTTATTAATTCGTCCGTTGCGGTGTCGGGATAGATACTCTGGCCGCTGTGGTCACTTGTTGCCAACCTTTGACAATTGCGAAAAGAAAGCCTAGCATAAAGTAGCGCAACGTTTAAGTAAAGTTAAGACACAAATGTCCACTTTTTAAGCCACTACTATTTTTCGAAGCATCAAGCATCGTAGATGCTTTATCGCCTTACTATCGTGATCAGAACCAACGAGTGACGTCTTATTTATTGATTAATTGTTGTTTTTTTTTTTTAGTCACGGACCGCCTTGTCTTTCTATGCTGATCCTTCCTTTATTGCTCTGACAGGCGAACGATTGAAGGAAGCTACCATTGCAAATAGAAGGGCTGTCATTCTGAGCAATCTTTGCGACAGGGGAAGCAGAGCAGGGTGATTGAAGTGATGATTCGAATCTAATTGCACTGTATAGCTAAACGCAACTTGGCGAATGAGACGGAATTATGTCCTTGGTTTATTTAAGCATTTATAACGTTAGTTAGGCTGGACACATGATAAAAGATAGAATTACGATGTTTTTGTGAAACGAGAACGTTGAATAGCAGTCGAATGGATGCGTGACGGTAAAGTTGATAAGGCATTCATAGGTATTGAATATAGATACTGTCACACTACCATGGTTACACCCAAGTTACACTATCAGTCCATTTGCGCCTCCACGGGCAATTAGCCATGCCCTAATTTAAATTGAAGTAGGTACTGTTCCTAAAAGCGTGGCATCCCTCACACAGATGCTGAAGGATGTTTACTTTAAAATTGTTGCATAATGAAAAACGGACTTTGCTTTTAAATCTCATTCTGAAAATGACAGATGTATCGCAAGTTTTATGGCCTATGTTTCAAAATACTGCAAAATCTAAGAAGTCGTAATATTTCTGACGGCGCAATAAGCTCTACAAATATGCTTATTTCTAGAGGTTGAATCCCAAAAGGTACTTCCCAGTGGTAAATACTGTTTTCTAAATATACTGCTATATATGCCATTGAATTAGTGGTAACGTTGGTGGGCCGAACAATAAATATGCGAGCATATGCCATATCTTTGGACATTCAGTGGATAGGTAATTTTTGCTAGTTCCCACAGAGATTTTATCAGCTTTGCCCGATCTGAATGCGTCGCTACGAGGAATAACGTCTTGTGCCGACCTGATGACTAGTGTAGCGTCGACGTATATTTGACCCGTTGAACTCTATTGATTTCCGTTACCCGACCACTCGACTGACAGCTGACCGATCACTTGTGACAGCTAACTCGGCGAGAAAACGTGTACTTTAGTACACTGGCGACCGTTTCAAGTCTGAATTTTACGTTATTTGCACAGCATGGCCGTGCGCTCCTGCCGACGCCCGACACCCAAAATGAGTAGTCACCGAATTTTCTCGCACCCGTCCCAGGTTTCAGTTTTGCCTCGGATTGGTGAACCGGCCGCTATATTGCGTAGACATGTCAACACATAATATGTCGCGCTAAATCTAAATGTGTAGAAGATCTGCAAAATTTAAATCTATCAGTTCAGATATTGCTTTGAAACTAGGTATTTGATGTTCATCCGTTGTTATCGCAATGGTTATTGTCTTGACGTTCGCCGCTATAACACGATTAAATGAGTGGTTATAATTTAATGGGTAAAGCACAAATAATCCATCAGCATCGTATAAGTTCTAAACGCATTCCCTTATCGTTGTTTTAATTTCAGTGCCTTCGTTTATGTTTTTACTGGTTTTACATAGATTCTTGACACGTAAGATTTAACCGACTTCTTTTTAATCTCTTATGTTCCTTTTCCAACCTGGTTAGCCAGCATAGGCATCGGCCAATGATTCGATTAGAGCTTGTGATCCGCCACAGAAATAACCGTCAGGAACGTTCAGGATACGTAGAAACAATATGCCACTATCGTTCAGTCGCCGAGCAGTGTTGGTTGCAAAAAGCCGACAATTCGCCCCGGGGCTGGTGTCAGTGTCACCGCACGCGTTGCATTTAGCATCAAGACTGCAATGATGGGCGCCGATGAAATTCTGAAATTTGTTTCGAGTGGCGCTGCTCGAGTATTAAAGAAGGGTACGTTAGAGCTTCGTTAGGGGAAATCAACGAAAATGCTTGATCCGAAAGAAAAGTTCCGAATTGAGACACCATTGATTACGGCATAGGTCATATTTTATGACATATTAAATATATTTACTTAAATAATCTTTTATGAATAAAATGTAACAAAATAAACCTATTCATATCATATTTTTTTTGCAATCATCGACCATTCTGTGTTTCTTTGTGCATTTATGTAGCTAAATCTGTGCCCTCAGCTACGATCTAAAACAATTCACCCAGGTGACAATAAGCTGATGGTATTATTTATAACTATCGAGTATCGGTTCATCAGTAAATACATACATGCTTTTTGGATTTCTTCTCTATTTGAAACAGAAGTGCTACAGTTAAAACTTTGTAAAAGGCAAATCGTATACCAGCTGGCAGCTGGCAGCTCGCACTTGCAATTGGCAACCCAAGGTTGTCCACGAATGACTGACGTGGGACGTGGTTCTGCATCTGACAGTTCGCACTTGCAATTTGCCACATGTTGACCACGAATGACTGACGTGGGACGTGGTTCTGCATCTGACAGCCCATATGGTTGACTGATGTGTTTTGCATCGGACAACCCATATGCATGGGTAATTGACGTGTTTTGCATCGGACAAGCCATATGGCTGACTGACGTGTTTTCACATTTGTACGTACTAGATGTCGATCTCTCAAATTCACGCCGCGACTACCATAAATCTTTTTACGATCATCACCAGTATTTTAACTGGTTACCAAGAGTCTGTTTCACCAAAGCTTGTAAATGCCGGAATTTACTCCTTACCCTCACCATTTATAGCCGCATGCCAACTATGTGTGATTTGATTTGACATAACCTCTGGCCCTATTGGTATATGGTAATTTTGACTTGCAACCAGCCAGATTGTTTGTAGTACGATCGATATTATGTGGCCGGTATTGCATCTTTTATCAAATCATATCTCTAGTTTGTTTATTCCCGGAAAGAATGATACTTTCACTTTGGCAAAATAAGATTATTGACTGTTCATAAATCACAATTTCCTATCATTAAAATTAGCGCGCTCGCAAAACATTTGATGGTCGAAACAATTGAAAGCAATTGTGGCATACCATTGAGAAAATCCGACATTAAATACTGAATGTCTTTAATAAACGTTGGTTTTTATTGCTTATGAATTCAATTGCTACGTAAAATAGGCCATTTTACACGTTAAATCATGCGCTATTCTTGGGCGATTCTGAGAACGAAAGATAGCAGTCACTTTGTTTAATCAAAGGCAAAAGTGTAGCTTTGCGCTTGTCCTAGTGTATTCTGCAGCCATCGTGAGAAACCTTTAACGAATTTATCCCCTTTATAAGCCGAATATTGAAAAATTGCAACCTTCGATTCTATACTCTTAATTGTATAATGAAATCGTCAAATTCTGAATAAAAAAACCTCCAATAATCCTAGTACCTACTTTTATGAAAGTTAAGTTGAAATGCACACAAAATGCTTAGACCCTTTTTTTTACAAAAATTGATAGCCGGTACGCCATTCTCGCAGTGATTCTGTGATAGCCAGATGGCAATTAACAGTCGAGGATTATGAATCTACCAATTATTTTAATTACAACCAATGACAAACACTTTTCATACTTCAAATATTAACGAATCTTACGTCCATTTTTATGTTCCTACATATTTAACCGTGTGATAAAACGTTATTTTCAATCAATATTAGGGGGAAATTTCACGATTGCATTGAAATACACAACTTTTTTACAATCTTTTTGATAAATTAGATAATATGATGTGTAATCTGAAATTCATTTGGCAGATGTTTATGTCCCAGCCGTTATAGTTTCATTTGGTGATTTATCATTGTAGCGAAATCTGATTGAGTTTTCCGATAATTTAGGATCTTTCGCGACTGCGAAGTTGAATGAACACAAAATACTCTACCTTATTTTTAATTGGTCGGGAAGGCGTCAATAGCGGAGTTATGCTATACATATAATATGTCATTTCATATCTTGATGACCAAGTCCTTTTTAACATGGTTAAATCTAAATTAAATTTTAGTCTTTCAATCATCGAAAATTTCCGCGACTGTTAGGTTGAAAAGTGAATGGCGGGCAAAACAAAGGAACCCAAAACATGCATCAACAGTACAGTTAAAGTTTTATGCAGTACAAAGGTATAATTTAAATGAATAATTTTTATGGGAAGGCAATAATTTATCCAATCAAAATGAGTAAATGAACAATGCACACATTACTGAGTTAATCAAAACAAGCCTCCCGCTAATCGTAAATATGTGAATGTTACGATCGAGATGGGAATTTACATATTTTCATTGCATGCTAAGTTCAGGCGAATCCTTCATTTTCGCTCAACATACTCACAATTCACTCAACTTCAGATAGGCATTGTCCATCTAATATCAACATACTCACAACTCGCATTCCATTTTCATTCTTTCATTCAGCTTACACTCTCCATTCTAGAAATGCATCATTCATTCATTTAACATACTCGCACCAGCTCGAGAAACTTTTTCCTTCTTAGCGACTCGCAACATTCTACACTCTCGCTTCTCACCAATATCACTCGTCACTCACTCAAGTTTTCATTGTTTCTCATTTTTATTGCAGTCATAGCAAGCTTTTGCCTAACAATTTTGGCTGCTGGTCTGGCTCGATTGTTCCTAGAAGTTCGGATATTGAGCGGAGTAAATTTAATAAATTTAGAATAATGGCACATCAACCGTTCTTTCAAGATTCATTCGATCGTTGCGACTTACTATCAGCCGTTTGATTTTTACAATTTATGATTTACAAAATCTCGTACTGAACACGCGCGCTGGATTTACTGTGGGCCGTCTCGCCAAATGCAGTTTAAGTCTTACGTTAGCGTCGTACCCCATACCAAGATCCTATTGCTCAGGATTAATTGAAAAACGTTTTTACGACTTACTGTTAGCCGTTTGTTTACACAGTTTAAGATTTACAAAACCACGTACTAACAAGCGCTTCGGAGTTATTACGGCAGGGCGTTTCATTAATGCAGTTTAAGTCTTACGTAATGGCGTGCCTGACCAACCGGATGAAAAACGTTGTTCACTCCTCGAATGTCACTTGAAAGAACGTTTCCCGGCCGATGAGCACCATTTATGTAGGGGGGCTCGGGCCGGTCCTTTTGGCCTTTCGCAGCCACCCCTCTGATTGTATAACTACTACTCTACATGATGTCCGTGTTAGGCTAAGACGTCTCCCAGCCTGTGCCCGACTGCCACTCGGGCCACGAACATCCCAATGTCTAATTCCACTATTTTACGTTAAGTTACAATGCATCGTGGTAACAGTGTGAATCACTCCGCCATTTTGAGGCACGCCGCGGTTGGTAGCGCGCCCTTATGGGTTTAGGAGTGAAGCTCCTGGCCATTGATGACTTTACTAATGTACCGATAAAGTCAGACTCCGCTCAATCACCGTTCTCCTCCGACTCATCCCGTTACCAAAAGCATCTGGTCAATTCACCGCCCCATTTATTGTTCATAATTTCGTGATGTGGTCATAACGGACTGCGCTAATTTGACGTAATCATTTTAATTTCCTACCGCGAACGCAATCTACCCTAACAATACCCTAACGCCACGCATGCTAACCTAACCCTCCACCCGCTTGCTCCTACCTATCTATGGGATGTGCCTTGAGCCCGCACAGCATCCCTGCGTAGTCGGAACCTACCTTCGAGCCAGCTTACCAGCAGCGTGGATGAGGTCGGGTGCAGCGTTGCAGCCTGGTCGGCGTACAGGCACTGACCCCGTTCTCACTCCCCGCTGCGGTTATATACTCGCCCAAAGGTGGATAAGTCCTGTCACTCGGTCTGAGGCTAAAATCGATCGGGCGACAGTGACTTACGGTTCTGACTACGCTGACCTCGACGATAAAGGCGAGTCAAAAGGCGAGCGAAAACATAAAGAACATACCGCGATACACGAATTTCTAGCTATAAACCAAAAGACACATACCGCGATACACCTTAACAAACATACCGCGACACACCTTACAGATCTACGACGAAGCCATTTTACACGATCATGGCCGGCTTGTGAACCAACAAGTCGATCGCATCGTCAACACTTAAAAGCTTAAGACGACGAAGATATAGCCTGAAGTACACTTAATTTTCTAGGTGCAAAACCTACCGCTATAACCCGTGAGGCCTGTCACTGTAAAAAAAAGTTTAGCATTTGGGGTACTAACGGCTGCTATTCGTAGCACCTTTTAGCGTCAAAAGAACCCTACGACGTATTTACAAAGAAGCATGGTGCTAATACCTACTGTGCTAATGATAGCTAACATTCCCATCAAATATTATAAGTTTAGATCACCTATTCTTCTACTGAGCTTAACGTCTACTTCTGCTAGTACCCAGTCCATCAGTGAGTGCTCTTTCAAGCTGGATTTCTAATTAGAACCATTTTAAGCGTTTTAGAAGTTGGTAATGCTGAATATGGTGCTTACGTTAGTATCACAATAGAACCGGACATGCTTACAGAGGAAACAAATTTGAAATTGGCGCCAAAGAAAGTAGCTAAGCCCTGCTTTACAAATCTCTGGGAGTCTTATCACCAGCCCTTTAGCACGTTTTGACGGCGCAGAGCGATATGCGCATGCGCGTGCCAGCTGTTTCCGGCCACGTGTTGCGCCATTTTAGTGGAGTCCGTTGGTCGTGGTGGGAGTGTGTGCACGTGCTCCGGTATATGAAGTGAAATGAAGTGAAGTGAAGTGCTCCGGGCACATGCCACCGAGTGATAGCTCTGGAATGATAGCTTAAATCAGCTATTATCGGTGGAATCCGTCGTGCGTGGCATGGGAGTGCGTGCCCCTGCTCCGGGAGGCAGTGAGGTGGAGGGAAGTGCAGTGCAGCGGTGCAGTGAAGTGAAGTGAAGTGCTCCGGGGCCGGGTGGTACATGAGCATTTGCCACCGACACATCAACATGCCACCGACACCGACGTTGATCGACTTTGGTGAGTCTGACACGTTGTATCTTTTGACATTATCTACTAGGTCGTTCAATAAGTAAGGTAAAATCACACGTATTTCAGTCCATATTTGATGCAACGACACAAAACTAGCAGCATATGTTCATTGAAATATCGTCTACAAATTGGCTATAAGCATTTGTTAGCAAGTTTCTTCGGCCAGCCTCCCCAGCCTTCGGAACTGGCACCTACATCCAATCACCGTTCAGGCGCACGCGCTTATCCCAGCACTCCACCCGGCGTTGAAATCCTGCTTGGAAAACTCCTTATTGCTATTCCAAAGCTATGTCTTGATTATTTTATCGATTGTCTGATCAGTTAAGATTCCGGTGGTCCAAAACAGGTTCAAGTGGGACGGCGCAAGATCACGGTTGTACTTCAGCTTTCCTGTACTGCTAAAGCAAAGCCGATCCCACACTGATGCCTCGCTGGGCGTCCTTCTGTTGTTCAGTGAGCTCTTTGGCTTTATTAACCTCGTGATGACCTTGTAAATATCAAGCATATCTGATGATGCCTAGAACTGTTCCTACATGACACTTTACTCTGTAAATGAAAGCAGTCACGCAGATGCTTCGGGTCTCCATAATCAGCTCCCCGGCTTTACAGATTGCGCCTTAAGTCCAGAGAGGCCTGCGGGCACAAGTCTACCCTGCTCTAGAACTTTGTCTCTTACACTGCTGTGTTCTTGTTGAAATCGTACCAGCTGTTCACCAGCAAGCATTGCCTATGGCAATAGCGTCATCAGGGTCAACTCGACTCATTTTGAGGTGAATTTTGGCTCGCGTGACAAACCGGGGATTTTTAGAACGGAACTCTGCTACATCAATGTTTTCACACCGACCGTGTTCGGACAATAAGCCAAACTCCTAAAAACAGTTTCGAAGGTTGTGTAGAAAATTGTTCAAAGAATCAGAAGGCATTTTTGATTTTGCTTGAATTCCTCATATAAATGAACTATGGTACATTTTACCTTACTTATTGAACGACCTAGTAATATTGTTTAAGTGCTTCATATTCCGACTTTGGCAAATCGCGCTTCTTGGTCTGAAGGAAAGTTGTGTTGTTTGCGAAAATAGCTCCCAACAGAAAAAAAATCTTGAAACTGATCCAGTTTTTTTTTTTGCTCCAGGCATGGGGCCTGGTCAGTTCTTCCGTCGACTACCACTTACAATGGAGGACAACTACGACAACAACACGGGGTCTCCGATTCCGTCTATCACTAAACGCCGTCTGGTCGTGGATGAGGTCGAACTTATGGCCATGAACGGAACGTCGGTTCAACGCCCCCCCCCCCCGCCTCCCCCAGTCGATCTCGCGTTAATCGTCGGTCACTGCGCGTGTGCAGGTATATGAGCGACCTTTCGTTATTTCCCGTGCGTTTGTTTGTGTATATATTTACATTTGTTTTTCATGCAGATGATATGAAGTGTTAATAAATGTTCCATTATTATTTTTTTAATGTTATAATGTGTTGGATGCTTGAAAGATGCACTTTCACGGGAATATTGCAGAATGCAAAACACAATCATTGAGACTTGTAGTTATCACTTATCTAGGATATAACCTTTTTTGCACGTCTTTTCGGCCTTACACAATTTCCTTTTTGGTAATTGATCAGTCCTTTTTGCAGTACTAGTGAAAGTATGTGCTGCTAAAGAAAGCAGTTTTTGCGAACTTTTCATGCAGCAGCTTTAACTAGTATAGATATTCTACTTTCAGCCCCAATGCTTTCGTTAGCATTATTCTACTTGTCGTGGGGTAACAATAGCGCTAAAACGGTTCATATGTGAGTACGGAAGGTACTAGAGATGTCAATCGGATACCAACTTTTTGGGATACCGATACCAAACCGATACCAACTTGGTATTTGGTATTTCAATCGTAATGTGTTTGGTATTTTGTTGGTATCATGAACCCTCACTAATGTATAAGAGGGTAAGGAATCGGTAAAAAGTTGGTATTTCCCTCATTTTCCCAAGTTGGTTTGGTTTCGGTATTTCCCCACGATTTTGGTTAGTATTTGGTTTGGTATCGGTATTCCAATTTTCCGTAATTGACACCACTAGAAGGTACTAACTGCATGCTATTCTTAGCACCTTTTATAGTTTAGCACCGCTAGGGTACTGAAAATTGGTCTAGCAGGTGTAGGGTACTACATTTAGTACACGGGTGCTAAACAAATATGGGTACTTATATTAGCACCTTGGTACTAAACTAGATCTCAGTTAAGTACGAATAAAATGCTTAGCTTAGCACCGCTAGGGTACTGAAAATTAGTCAATTGAAAAGTACCTCTATGGTGCTAAACTTTTTTTACAGTTTACTTTTTAGTGTATGTAAGTAGAAGTACGGATAGTAACTCGCCACGTCAGTCGTCATGCATAGGCCCGTGGTACAAACAAATTCGTCGAATGCAACATTATTATTATTATTCAAACTTAACCTTCCAGGCGGTGGGGGGACATTTTTTTGCCCCCCCCCCTTTTAGTTTTTTCGATATATCTCGAGAACCGCTGCGCCGATCGTCACCAAACTTTCAGTACCATCCCGGGAGTAGCTAGCGCACATGGTGACCAAAATTTTTTCCAAAGGCTATGATAGGTTGGCCGCTAATGACGTCAGAGTGACGTCATTTTTGCCATTTTCGACCCCAAAAAAGGTTTCGCGGGAAGCAGGAGGAGCTGTCAGGCCTACAGCTTTAGAGATACAGAAACATGTTCCGACATAAAAGGTGTGGGATCAAAAGGGCTACAAAACTGCTCTTTCGGTTTTTCGAATTGTTTGGATTTTGACCCACAAAAATAGAAAAATAGATTTTTTGAATATAGGTATTACCGAAAAATCCAAAAGGTTTTTTGAATTTCGAAAAAACGGAATATATCTGATAGTCCCTACCGCCTTCTATCTACATACCAAATTTGAGATCAATACCTCTTTTTTTTGGCCAAGTTATAGCAAAAAAACTGTTCAAAATTGATGACGTCAAATTTTCAAACTCAATTTTTAGCAATTCTAGACCTCGTAGCGCAAAACAAAGACCACCATTAGACTCCCCGTGACGAGCTGCATCGAATCAATACCGATTTATGCAAAAATATCAACTTTGAACTTTGACCTTTTTTTACCTGACCTTGACCTGACCTCCACCAGAAAGTGACCTAAACCGTACCTGATGGTCTTATAACCAACACCATTGAGTTGAAAATGAAAAACTGGCCATAAAACATGCATCGCACAACCTTAGTAAAGTTGGGTTCATGTGGTGACCCTTGGTGACCTGACCTGTGACCTGACCTGGTATGACCAGTGACCTCTTATAGCAACATATGTACTGACAACATATGTACTGACAAGATGAACTGACATAACTGACGCCTTATCGCTGATTTTCGACAAAATGCGTTTTACTCGGTGTTATAGCGCTTTCCCTAGAAGCCCCGTGAACGGTGAAACATTTTATCTTTGACCTGACCTGTGGCTGTGACGTCATCGGTGACCCCGAGGTCAATGAAATTTGGTATGTCCCTTTGGCAAATTTGACAGGGCTATCGAATGCCGTTTGAATTTTCCGGATCCGTCCAGTAGTTTCGGAGATATGGGAGGGGGCAAAAAATGCCCCCCCCCCCGCGCGGAAGGTGGCAGGGAGGCCCACCGCCTGCCGGGTTAAAAAGAATACATTGGCTTATACCTATCTTCTATGTACATTGTACATTGACATCACAGATAATTGTACAATAGATGATTCGCCCGATTCATAGGACCATATTGGCGGAGAAGCCCCGGGCAGGCGGCCGTTTCCGCACGAGCAGCACGTCGTGTATGAGCGCCATGGGCTGCTCCCGACCGGGGAACTTCCACAGGTCTCCGGCCGCCAGCGGCGCACTGTGCACCAGCTCGAACCCGAGCAGCTCCAGCTGGCGCAGCGCGCTCCCCAGCATCCGGTAAAAGGTCAGCTCGCGCTCCACCCGACTGCGCAGCTGCAGCCGCAGCGACATCTGGTCGACGCGGTCGAGCACGAACCGGCGGCGGCGGCGCGACTTGGGGTCCAGCAGCTGGTCGAACAGCATCTCCGTCTCCAGGCCGCCGAGGTCGGAGCGCAGGTAGTGCACCTGCTGCTGCGTGTGGTTCAGCTCGCGCATCAGACCGTCCAGCGTCAGCACCAGGCCGCCCGACGCCACGTAGGTGGTCCGGCCGACGCCCAGCCGCCGGAACAGCACGTGGTACGAGTGCTCACCCTCAGGCTCGGCACGCTCGCGGTGGTCGAGCACAAACACGTGACAGTCCCGGCGTGCCATCTGCTCGGCGAACGTCCAGTCGCCGCCGGCTACACCGAGCTGGTAGACGAGACAGGGCGTGCGTCGTCCGCCGGCCACCGTCGGCGGGTCGGCGCACACAGGCAGCTCGGGCCGCACGCCGTTCCCGGAGCGGCGCGGCGCGCCCAGCATCTGCAGCCGGTCGCAGCGGCCGCTGGCGCTCTCCAGCCAGGCGGTGATGCCTCTCAGCAGCGCCAGCTCGGCCGCCGAGAACTGGGTGTCGTTCCAGGCGGAGGCGCGCCACACGCCCGAGCCGGGCTGCGTCTCCTCCATGACGTACTCGGTGAGTACCATGGCGCGCAGGTCGGCCGACGGCGCCTCCGTCGGCGCCCCGGTCGAGTGTCGCACCACCACACTGTGCGGAGACGGAGGGTGGAGCGGTGCTGGGCTGAACACCACTGGCGGTCGACCGCCGCCCCTGAGCGGCTCCTCCGACCTGTCCAAACACAAACAGACGCGTGAAGCACACCGGCTTCTCCGAACTGCACAAACACAAACACACACCTCAAACACACCGCCTCCATCGAATTGTGCAAACACAAACATATGCGCGAAACGGGCAGTTTCCTCTATAATTTGTGTCAACACAGGTAGGTGAAGCTAGTGTCGAGAAAACGTGATGCGATTCACTAGTATGCAAATACGAATGACTTTCACTGTTTCATATGTGCACATGGCATGAAGGAGGCGGCGTTTATGTGACCAAAAAATGCGCATTTATAGGTATGCTACGGTGCAAAAGTAAGCATTCTACCCACTTTTCTAAAAAACATGTTTTATTAAAAACACGGATTACATGTAAACTTCTTCGAATTTAATTTTCGGCTTTTCCCAATGCACCTTTATGATGGTACAATCATAAAAAATAACAATGCGAACATTTATGCATCACAGTGAAACGACAGTCGCTGAATTATTCCTGCCCCGCCCCTCCATTTCACTCGACACTCCCCCGCGGAAAACTTACCAAGGCTGGCGCCTTTCAAAGCTGTTGAGCACGAAGAGAGTGCCGACTCCCGTCAGCAGCAGCGAGAGAGCGAGACGGCGGCGCAGCGGGCGCATGCTCACCCTCCTGCAGCCTGGGGTGACTCACTCGCTCCAGGTATAGGTCACCTGCACTCTGCAGTCTCGGTGAAACATGCATGCAGCTCCGGTGGGACTCTTTAGATACGTTCTGTACAAATCTGACGTTTTCGTGTCGTGCAGTTTTCTCTCAGCGAGTCGGGCTGGATAAGTCCGGATGAAGCACAGTATTTATTTGCGTTACGCGTGCTGTATGCGTAGGTACGAGTCCGAGTCGAAAGTCCGAGAAAGGTCCGATTCGAGTCTCCGCTGTCAGGGTAGAATCCAGCAGAGTCCAGCTCGATTGGATCGAGTCTGGCGCGAGTACGGGTCGAGTCTGACTAGCATCCGGATCGAGTCCCAGGTCGCCGGCCCAGTGTGGTTGGTGTACCGCTAGAGTCCGAACTGCAGCAGCAGTTCGGACTGCAGCAGCAGGCCGCTCGGCCACGCCCAGCCGACGGATACGAGTTCGTCGATAGCCAAACACTACCACAGCACGTGAGCACAGGTCGCGGAGGTGCGCCACAGCGAGAGGCGTGCGATGCACTGCACTGCGCGGGCCGGACGGGCGTACGGCCGCACCGTGTGCTGCTTTCTCCAGCGGCGGCGGTGGGGTGGCTATTCGGCACACCGCTGCATCGTGCCGCCCGGGAGTACGGCAGCCGGTGGCCGCGGACACGCGCCGGCACCGCACCGTCGTGACCTAGCGGACTGGAACGGTGGACGAATGGCGACCGCGGCCGGCAGCGGCACAGCTGAGCGTCGACCGTGCAAAAGATGAGCCGATGCAGTGTGGACAGAGCTCCTGCACGGGAAATCTGACCTCGTTCCACGACGCTCGAATAGATTATGTATGCGGTTTAGTGGGAACTGCAGGCTTCAACCCCGTTCGATTGTTTATTTTCGTTTTTTATTTTTATTTGTAAAACAGTTACAACCACCTGTTACGTGAGGTAGGAGCTCTGTTAAAATTCGACAGCCCGTTATCCCAAATTCTATAAAAAGTGTATTGGAGAAAAGCCTTTACGGCGCTCTCACCTCTCACCTCGGTTCCTGCCAGGGCTGCGGAGTCGGAGTCGGAGTCGGAGTCGGAGTCGGTCGGAGTCGACAGTTGTGACCGGAGTCGGAGTCGGAGTCGATTTTAGAAACCCGAGCCGGAGTCGGAGTCGGAGTCACCGAAAATCTGTCGACTCCGCAGCCCTGCTAGGTCTGCGGAGTCGGAGTTGGGAGTTGGAGTCGGTCGGAGTCGACAATTCTGCCCGGAGTCGGAGTCGGAGTCGGAGCTGGTTTTTGAAAGCTGGAGTCGGAGTCGGAGTCGGAGTCGCCGAAAATCCATCGACTCCGCAGCCCTGGTTCCTGCCCCACCAAGCAACAACAGCGGTAAGCGGCACAAGAAAGTAGGTACATAATACAAATAATTCAAAATAGTTCCTCGGTCATGAACGAGCATAGTCACTGATCACTAACTGGACGGGGGCCTCGCGCAAAAAACTAGCGTGTGTGTTACGTGACGTAGCAATGCGTACCCACTACCCAATCGCTAGATCTCAGGTCAACAGGTGACCCCCGAGGTCACCGGTCACCGTTACAGCCTCCAAACGGGTTCGTCTTTTTAGCCGAATAACTTCGCCATACATGACTGCAGAACTGCGATGTTGGCAGCATCGTGTTCGCCATGTTCCGGTGTATTACATGATATTCTTTCTGTTCGGTAGAGGTCATTTTACTGTGTTGACCTGAGGTCAAGGTCAGGTCAAAGCCGCTTAGGTCACGAATTGGTCGAAGGATCAAGGGTGTCGTGTTGGATGTCGCTCTCGCTCGATTCAGGAACTCTTAGCGCTTTTATCGGTGGCTTTCCAGCCGCTTACTTAATTTGATTGGAAGTTATTGACAAAAACTCTTATGACCGGCTCAGTGACGTCATGCAAAGTCGACGATGCAAAAGCGAAACATTGGACCTTTCAAGGGGTGCATGAAATCACAATTCCATGTGCTTGACCTTGAGGTAGTGTAAGACCGTTCCCAGCGGCCGGCGACAAAGAAACAGTTTCCATATTTCCCCCATTGAGTTATGCCTTATGGTGAGGTCATGTGAGTGACCTGACCTCAGGAAACCGTTTTGATAAATCCGAGATGCAAGTACCTGTTTTCCGTGCTGGGAAGTTACCTAATACCTGCAAGTTTCATTTCCTTGCAGTGCACACGATTCTCCACCGCTGACGGCATTGCAAGGCGACATTTTAGGACACTGCAGATGTGCACTTATGACGTCAGAGGTCGGTGACCTGGTCTCCACTAAAAATGCCATGAGTGTCGAGGACGGTTCGACTTGAATCAAAGATTAGGGATGCCAACCTTCAACTTACTATTCTATTCTATGATGCGTTCTAAGCAGTCGTGAAATAAATAAATAAAAACGTAAAGGGGTATCACCATCCCCTCGGCCGTGACAGGTTGAAGGCGAAGAGGTTCGACATTACCACTAACCACCCCATCCCCTCGGCTATTGATATAGGAGAAATAAATGTCTGCGGGTGTTGATCGATTTCACGCTCAATAACAAGTAAAATATGAACCATCGTTTCGTGATCGTCCCATGCAGACGTTGTAGTTGCGTTCTCAATCGACTTGGCACCCACCCGCGCAGCGGGTCACAGCCCGACTCCCCGTTCCGATGCGGCGGCACGGCCCCAGACAGCGACAACTTGGCCACAGGGGTCGCTCGTGGGCCCCTCCTCGGCCAGGTACGGACCTCAGTCCACGACGGAGGAGGAGACGCCGACATAAAATTCAAGCAACTTCAATACCAGTGTGCCTAAAACAACAAATGATTGGCGATTGCACTGTGGTCACTCACTTTATTATTGTAATAAATGATATTCAGCTGCTGAATTTTACATGCTTATCATCTTTCAGGAAAAAGTAAAGAAAATTGCAAGACTACAGTCTACAGGTATATATTAAGCCAAAAGTCAAAGATATTCATCCACAAGATAGACCTATTGCTATGCAAGTGTTGCATAATTTTGTATACAGGCTGATCATGATCAAACAACATATCACAGACCATAGACCCAGTCAGTCTCCTAACAGACAGGGATTATAATATAGATTCAAGCTTCCTGGCACAAGATCATACAGTGGCATCAATACACTTTCTATGAACAAATTGTGTGACTTGACACCATGTTTCCCTCCCTTTTGGTAACAGTTCTACAGCTTTGGTGCCTGTTGCCACTTGCATAGCTAGATGCTCTTGCATGACCACTTTTTCCTCCATGAGAAAAAGCACTTGCATGAGAACCAAAGAAGCTATCACCAGAAGCAAATGGATCTGGTCCACCATGCATGAAGAAGTTTCCTTGGCCAAAGTTGTCAGCAAAAATATCATCAAAGTCAAAAGCATTCATTCTTTGATGGCCTCCAAATCCTCTCCTGCCATTTGACCCATGATGCTGCTGATTATGATGGGCATGATTTCGCTGACTTCCACCATGTCCAAAGCCTCCAAAACTGTGACCAAAGCCTGACATGATATCATCATCAAACATCTTCATGATATCATCAAGGTCAAAGAAATGTGCATGCCCTTCACCTCCAGGTCCCTCAGAGAAGTGATACTCTCCTTCATTATCATATTGTTTTCTCTTCTTTGGATCTGAAAGCACTTCATAAGATTCTGATATTTCCCTGAATTTTTCACTTGCCCCTTCCTCCTTGTTCTTATCTGGATGATACTTCAGAGCAAGTTTTCTGAAGGCCTTCTTGATCTCCTTTTCTGATGCACTTTTGCTGACTCCCAAGACTTTGTAATAGTCTTTCTTCCCCAGCACTGAGCATGCTTGGGCAAAACATATGATCAGAAACAAAGTGCCCACATTCATCTTGATCTTGAAGTGTCACAATTTCAGCTTCTGCTACCTTCAGTTATATAAAGTATCAATATCCTTCCTTGCTTCCTGACACACACGAACCACGGTTTCAGTTGCCACAATTGATCTTGATCTGTCTTCAAACTATGATAAGACAAAATGCAGAAAATGATGTCAGGTTGGACACACAGTTGATTTTGTGGCAGACCAGAGTTATTCAAGCACTCCCCGCAGGACCAGTCACAACAAATCTATTGAAATCTATGAGCGCGAAGTCAAATACATGACGAAAATCACTTTGTAAACAAACCTGTGCGCATGCGCGAAAACACCACGGACGTGGGCCAATACGCGGTCAGGAATATCCTCAAGAGTATAAAGATTGATTATTTAGTTTAAATTTCGTATCATTTTTTTCAGACTATTCACAAATTTGTTGTTTAATTTTTTCCTTATTCAGAAAAAAATATTAATCTTAAGATAATTTTCGTACATGACCCTCAAATCGTTCATTTCTTTCGCTCAACCAGTTTGTCGCCATTTCTGGCGCAAAAGTTTCAAATACATTTTCCTCGAGCGTATTTTGAATTCACCATAGGGCTCAGCCATTCCTAGAGGAATTCTAGGCACCTTGGAAAAAAGCGAAATCGCGCTAGGGATTTCAGCCGATCTGGCAGCTCTTCCGATGCCACTGGCGCGCCTTTTAATCCAAAGCGCCTTTTTCGTGTCTCATGTTTGCTCGTTTATTGCGGAGGCCTATATATGCTTCAAGATGCTGGAAAAGGTTGGTGATTAATAAGTATTTCCATTTTAGGTGCATGTTCTTTGCAAGAAATACAGTTGTTGTTGCTGTTGTTGTGGGTTAGGGCGCAAGAAATACAGGTATATGTCAAGTTTAGGTCCTAACTATAACTGTGACGCTGTTGATACAAATCTGTAACAGCAAAAAAATTATGTTTTAGGTTACGTTAGGCTGTAAGTTTTAGGTTGCATTGTAGGTTTGTAGGTAGTAGATTGGTAGGTTATAGGTGAAAAGGTAAGGTTAGTTCAGGTTTGATTATGTTTTTCTTTTAGTTACGAGACATATAAGTATCATTTTTGGATTCAGGATGTCAAATAATGGTCGGAAACACTAAATTCAAAATTAACTAATTTTGAAGCGGGGACCTCCATGTGTACCGGCCAAATAATGTAAGAATATGAAAAAATTATCCATGAAATCTGCTTAGGACTTAAACTTGACATTTACCCACATGGCTATAGGTATCACCAGCAGAATTATAATCTTTACATAGGTAATTTTTAAGAAATGCTGTAAGTGAAGATTATGAGTCGTGTAACCATTGTTACTATATTGATATTAAATATTGAATAGGTACAAGTCCGCCACTAACTTTATGGAACATTCCTTCTTCCAACAGGATCACTTCCAAGTAATCTGGAAGGCTGATGCCAAGTACATCTTGTGCGAGAAGCTTGATATGATTCCTGACCTGGAACCGGTGAGCATCAAATATAGCAATTTGCTTAAAGCAATAGCAATTGCCGATGATGGCAATTTCAATTTGCAGTAACACATATTATATGTAATTGGTTTGAGCCATGTTGCAATCATTTCATGAATGAAAACTTCCATTTTTAAAATGGAACTATCAACTTTCCCCACAGGCTTCGGTAACAAAGTTTTATCAATTGTGAATGACAATATTATTGGTATGAGTGGTGTGTGCGGTGATCTGTATTTGAATATAACGCGTCTTGTCACTAAGTATTTGTCATCTGCATTATAGCTGACTATTACGGTAATACGATCGTGCATTGGTCCCAGACAAGAATACCCCAGTGAGACCTTGCATTATTTCGTTTCAGGAGTTGATGGAGGGCACCACTGTGGCCTACCGATGTCCGGCGTCAAAGGAATCGGCCCTGCAGTGGATTCAGCTGTACCAAGAGGCCGCCAACATCACCCTGACGACGTACGACTCCATGTCGAATGGCCAAAGGGTGGTGTACTGGGTGAGAGCTTTAGTTTATGAAATACCAGTTTGGGCTCGCCGTGTAAAGCTCGGCAGGGGGGTACTTTTGCCCGAGCACTCGACCTGGGCCCGCCAATGGAAAATTCTGCTGGTGCAGAGCCTCCTGAGGGTTCAGCAAAGACCCGCCGTATGAAAGCCTGTCGGGGTCTACTGACAGAGGGCCCGGCGGCCTGGGCTGGCTGCATGAATCCCCAGCTTGATGCCGCATACTGAGGACCAGTCATCCAGCCGTCATACCGGGTGTCTCGGAGGACTGGACGGGCACCTACCAGCGGGCCCGCTAGATTTCGGGAGGGTCAGCTGACCCCTTTGTCCCCCTGACTCCTCCCTGGGTGCGCCACTGCACCCAGTAACTTTTACTCTTTTATATCGCAGGAAGGTGCGGGTTAATGAAACACCATGATCAGGGTCAGTTAAAAAGGTAACGTTTTTAAATCGAGAAACTTTCATCCTCATTTAAATGACGGACGTCGGCGCCTGCACCTGCAGGATGAACCGGCGGACTGGCGGCTGCAAACACCTCCGAGCCGTGCGGCAGCAGACTGGCGCTGTGCCGGAGGCGACGGCGACAAAGGAGACGCGGAGGGCCTTGATGGACATCGCCATGGGGACCAGCCAGCAGCTGCCAGGCAACTGGTTCGACCCTCTGGTCGCCGAGCCGTCCACCTCGTCACCTCCTGTCCCCACGCCCGCCAGCGCCCCCGGAGTCGCGCAGCCCCAGCCGTCGCCGAGTCCCGAGGAGTACGACGACGACGCAATGGACTTCGAGGACCCCGCCGCTGCGGCGGCGGCTGTCAGTGGAGCTGAGCAGCGACGCTCAGATGACCGGACACGCCAAACCGTGGCGTTCATCCAGGAGTGGGCAGCCTTCATGTGCGAGGCAGTCGTCCAGGACGACACCTGGGAGAGGGCTGCCGCTGCCTTTCAGCAGAGGTGGGGCCAGCTGCCCACTGCTGGCCGCCAGTCCGCTCTGCACCAGTTTGGAGGCGCGCAGGGCTGCCGGCGGAACGCCACCCAGATTCCGGTCCAGCCGACCAGCACTGCCCGTCGCACCAGCACCAACGTGCGGGGGCGCGCTCGCTGGCCCGCTGGACGGCCGTGCCGCTCCGCGCGCACCGGGGAGCACGGCTACGTGGCAGCCTCCGCCAGGCGGTCGGCGGCGCCCCACAGCCTGGCCACCTGTGTTGACCAGAACCGCCCCCTGGGGCGCTGAGTGATAGAGGTGAAGTGGGGGTGACCGGGGCAAGTTGGTGCCAGGGGGGGGGGGTAAGTTGGGACGGAAGGGATATTTCCAATACTTCTCGACAGTTGGCGTTCAAACTTATTTTGTACATGAACAGTAACGCCGTCTGTTTGTCAACGTGGTGTCGGCGCGTGCTGAGGTAAGTGCTGTTAATAATCGCTACAAATGTGTTTCAGGTACCAAAAGTGATTTTCTTGCTGTGAAAATATTCTCTTCTAGTGTCGTTGTGTGTGCCTTTTTGTTTGCCGCAGGAGTACTGCAAACGTTTGTGTTTTGTCGTTAATGCCCGCATGGATTAGCGATGATTGTTCATGTGAAACATGAATAAAAATGTGTTTAGATAAACTGTTTTTCCTAGTGTACCAACTTGCCTTAGGCCTTGGCCCAACTGACCCCCCGCCGCGGGGTAAGTTGGGACATTGGAGGATGGCCGCTTTGATCAGATATGACACCAAGACGATGCTACCATCTCTCTTATATTAAGTCTTCTTTAAAAGATAAAGAAATCAGATCTCAGTTAATAGCCAACAAATAATGATGTATAGTTATACCGAAGTTATGACGCTTCAAGCAATAACTGGCTCAACTAGCGTTAGCGGAATGACGCAAAATTAGCAGGTGACCAGTGACCACTCCCAGTTCGCTAATATGTTTGCATCATTAACATACCTTCCACTATAAGCACGGTTTCTCAATCTTAACATAAAATATAACATCTTTTCATGTAATTTGCATCTCTAATATACCCCAGTCAAACTTGCATCACTAATGTAGTGGGGGACTTCTTGGGAAGAATTAGTTTCTAGGGACTTACACATTTATGCTCATTTCCCCACATTTGTCGCCAGGGGGAGAATTCCCCAGAATTTTCCGCTAGGAGTGGCTGAGCCCTATGGTGAATTCAAAATACGCTTTCCTCGAGTCCCGTGTCAGTGTGACGTTCATAAAGTTGGCTTCAAATTCGGATTCGGATTCCAGCACAACATTCGTGGAAAAAATGACAAAAACGGACCCCTCAGAATCGATTTAAATTAACAGGATAGATAGAGTAGGACATGCTCATTATGAAAATAAATTATCTAGGCTTGGCACCCACTAAGAACTGAGGAAGCTTAGGTCAAAGTTCAAGGTCATTCTCGGCGGACCCTTTAGATTCTCGTAAAAATTCGTACAACTATAGTCCATGAAGAGCTGATTTCAAAAATACCACTTTCTTACTTTGGCAAGCAGCACAAACTGATATATAAATAGGTCAAAGGTCAGAATCAAGGTCACGTATGTGTAATACAGGAAGTGGAAGTGACCACGTGGCCAGGTGAGAAAGGAGGACCCCTTAGATTTCAATATTTTTTCGCTCAATGATGCAACCAACGTTGGAGATGCTACTGCTGGTTTTTCTAGTTTTGGCAAGGTCAAACTACGGAGAAATGACGGGTCAAAGGTCAAGGTCATTTTCAGCGGACCCTTTCGATTCACATATAACTTTGTATCCCAATACAGTTTTTAATGCTGGTTATTATTCTGCGTATTGTTAGGTTTGGCAGGTCTTAAATTATTTTAAAATATTTAAATAATTTAGCATTTAATTCACCTATCCCAACATGGCTACCGTGCGAGCACCTATCAAAACCTTGATGAAAACAACAAACCGAAAATCTGAGAAACGCGATTTGACCTTGGACGTGCCCCGTGCCAGTGCACTGGCCTTAGGCGTGCTAAAGAACTTGATTTGGTAGGTATAGTGTGTTTTGGTGTGGGCTATTGTAATTCTAATCTATTGCACGTTGCCTGATTTGTGACACAACTTACAAAATTGATATTACAGTCGTAAGTAGTGTCAGTGTCACAAGTTGACATTGCCATGGGGAAGAGGTCACAGGTCATTCGGGTCATTGTCTTGAAATTTACGTGGTACATGTAAAATTGTTTAAACTTGAGATCCTGAAAATTTTGTTGCAATCCGTTGATGCTACTGCAAGTTATAGAGCTTGAACTGACAGATCGTCTATGAGGCCTCCATCCTTGCCAGCGAGAGTGTTGAAAATGGTGCATAATATGTTATTTCACAAAAATTCTCCCGATTCCAAAAACATGTCCCAGATGACCCCCGTGACCTCCAATGAGCTCTGTGATGACCCCAAGTTGACCTTTTTGACGTGATGTGTCCCAGATGACCTCTGTGACCTCCAGTAAAGCTCTGATAACTCCAAACTGACCTCTGTGACCTGGCGTGTCCCAGATGACCTCCATTTGAGCTCTGTGATGACCCCAACTTGACCTCTGGGACCTCACATGTCCCATATGACCTCTGTAACCTCTAAGTGATCTCTCTGATGACCCCAAGCTGAAGTCTGTGACCTGACATGTCCCAGAAGACCTCCAATTGAGCTCTGTGATGACCATAAGTTGACCTCTGTGACCTGACGTGCCCCCAAGCTGCCCTTTGTGACCGACGTGTCTCAGCTGCCTCCATGGTCTCCAATTGAGCTCTGTGATGACCCCAAGTTGACATCTGTGACCTGATATGTCCCATATGACCTCTGTAACCTCTATGTGACCTCTATGATGACCCCAAGCTGACCTCTAAGAGCTAATGTGTCCCAGATGACCCCCATGATCTCCATCAGAGCTCTGTGATAACCCCAAGTTGACCTCTGTTACCTGATGTGTCCCAGGTGACCTCAGTGACCTCCAATTGAGCTCTCTGATGACTCCAATCTGACCTCTGTGACCTTAGGTGTCTCAGATGACCTCCAATTGAGCTCTTTGATAACCCCAGGTTGACCTCTGCGACCTGACATGTCCCATATGACCTCCATGACCTCTAAGTGACCTCTCTGATGACCCCAAGCTGACCTCTGTGACCTGACGTGTCCAAGATGACCCCCATGACCTTTAATGGAGCTCTGTGATGACCCCAAGTTGACCTTTTTGACCTGATGTGTCCCAGATGACCTCCATGACCTCCAGTTTAGCTCTGATAACTCTAAGCTGACCTCTGTGACCTGATGTGTCCCATATGACCTCTGTGATGTCTAAGTGACTTCTCTGATGACCCCAAGCTGACCTCTGTGACCTGACGTGTCCCAGATGACCCCCATGACCCTCAATTGAGCTCTGTGATGACCCCAAGCTGACTTCTGTGACTTGACGTGTCCCATATGACCTCTGTTACCTCGGTGACCTCTCTGATGACTCCAAGCTGATGTCTGTGACCTGACATGTCCCAGATGACCTCCAATTGAGCTCTCTGATAACCACAAGTTGACCTCTGTGACCTGACATGTCCCATATGACCTCTGTGACCTCTAAGTGACCTCTCTCATGACCCCAAGCTGACCTGTGTGACCTGACGTGTCCCAGATGACCCCCATGACCCTCAATTGAGCTCTGTAATGACCCCAAGTTGACCTCTGTGACTTGACGTGTCCCATATGACCTCTGTTACCTCGGTGACCTCTCTGATGACTCCAAGCTGATCTCTGTGATCTGACATGTCCCAGATGACCTCCAATTGAGCTCTCTGATAACCCCAAGTTGACCTCTGTGACCTGACATGTCCCATATGACCTCTGTGACCTCTAAGTGACCTCTCTCATGACCCCAAGCTGACCTGTGTGACCTGACGTGTCCCAGCTGACCTCTGTGACCTGATGTGTCCCATATGACCTCTGTGATGTCTAAGTGACTTCTCTGATGACCCCAAGCTGACCTCTGTGACCTGACGTGTCCCAGATGACCCCCATGACCCTCAATTGAGCTCTGTGATGACCCCAAGTTGACCTCTGTGACTTGAAGTGTCCCATATGACCTCTGTTACCTCGGTGACCTCTCTGATGACTCCAAGCTGATCTCTGTGACCTGACATGTCCCAGATGACCTCCAATTGAGCTCTCTGATAACCCCAAGTTGACCTCTGTGACCTGACATGTCCCATATGACCTCTGTGACCTCTAAGTGACCTCTCTCATGACCCCAAGCTGACCTGTGTGACCTGACGTGTCCCAGATGACCCCCATGACCCTCAATTGAGCTCTGTGATGACCCCAAGTTGACCTCTGTGACTTGAGGTGTCCCATATGACCTCTGTTACCTCGGTGACCTCTCTGATGACTCCAAGCTGATCTCTGTGACCTGACATGTCCCAGATGACCTCCAATTGAGCTCTCTGATAACCCCAAGTTGACCTCTGTGACCTGACATGTCCCATATGACCTCTGTGACCTCTAAGTGACCTCTCTCATGACCCCAAGCTGACCTGTGTGACCTGACGTGTCCCAGATGACCTCCGTGACCTCCAGTAAAGCTCTGATAACTCCAAGTTGACCTCTGTGACCTGGCGTGTCCCAGATGACCTCCATTTGAGCTCTGTGATGACCCCAACTTGACCTCTGGGACCTCACGTGTCCCATATGACCTCTGTAACCTCTAAGTGATCTCTCTGATGACCCCAAGCTGAAGTCTGTGACCTGACATGTCCCAGAAGACCTCCAATTGAGCTCTGTGATGACCATAAGTTGACCTCTGTGACCTGACGTGCCCCCAAGTTGCCCTTTGTGACCGACGTGTCTCAGCTGCCTCCGTGGTCTCCAATTGAGCTCTGTGATGACCCCAAGTTGACATCTGTGACCTGACGTGTCCCATATGACCTCTGTAACCTCTACGTGACCTCTATGATGACCCCAAGCTGACCTCTGTGAGCTAATGTGTCCCAGATGACCCCCATGATCTCCATCAGAGCTCTGTGATAACCCCAAGTTGACCTCTGTTACCTAATGTGTCCCAGGTGACCTTAGTGACCTCCAATTGAGCTCTCTGATGACTCCAATCTGACCTCTGTGTCCTTAGGTGTCCCAGATGACCTCCAATTGAGCTCTCTGATAACCCCAAGTTGACCTCTGTGACCTGATATGTCCCATATGACCTCCACGACCTCTAAGTGACCTCTCTGATGACCCCAAGCTGACCTCTGTGACCTGACGTGTCCAAGATGACCCCCATGACCTTTAATGGAGCTCTGTGATGACCTTTTTGACCTGACGTGTCCCAGATGACCTCCATGACCTCCAGTTTCGCTCTGATAACTCCAAGCTGACCTCTGTGACCTGATGTGTCCCATATGACCTCTGTGACGTCTGAGTGACTTCTCTGATGACCCCAAGCTGACCTCTGTGACCTGACGTGTCCCAGATGACCCCCATGACCCTCAATTGAGCTCTGTGATGACCCCAAGTTGACTTCTGTGACTTGACGTGTCCCATATGACCTCTGTTACCTCGGTGACCTCTCTGATGACTCCAAGCTGATCTCTGTGACCTGACATGTCCCAGATGACCTCCAATTGAGCTCTCTGATAACCACAAGTTGACCTCTGTGACCTGACATGTCCCATATGACCTCTGTGACCTCTAAGTGGCCTCTCTCATGACCCCAAGCTGACCTGTGTGACCTGACGTGTCCCAGATGACCCCCATGACCCTCAATTGAGCTCTGTAATGACCCCAAGTTGACCTCTGTGACTTGACGTGTCCCATATGACCTCTGTTACCTCGGTGACCTCTCTGATGACTCCAAGCTGATCTCTGTGATCTGACATGTCCCAGATGACCTCCAATTGAGCTCTCTGATAACCCCAAGTTGACCTCTGTGACCTGACATGTCCCATATGACCTCTGTGACCTCTAAGTGACCTCTCTCATGACCCCAAGCTGACCTGTGTGACCTGACGTGTCCCAGCTGACCTCTATGACCTGATGTGTCCCATATGACCTCTGTGATGTCTAAGTGACTTCTCTGATGACCCCAAGCTGACCTCTGTGACCTGACGTGTCCCAGATGACCCCCATGACCCTCAATTGAGCTCTGTGATGACCCCAAGTTGACCTCTGTGACTTGACGTGTCCCATATGACCTCTGTGACCTCGGTGACCTCTCTGATGACTCCAAGCTGATCTCTGTGACCTGACGTGTCCCAGATGACCCCCATGACCCTCAATTGAGCTCTGTGATGACCCCAAGTTGACCTCTGTGACTTGACGTGTCCCATATGACCTCTGTGACCTCGGTGACCTCTCTGATGACTCCAAGCTGATCTCTGTGACCTGACATGTCCCAGATGACCTCCGATTGAGCTCTCTGATAACCCCAAGTTGACCTCTGTGACCTGACATGTCCCATATGACCTCTGTGACCTCTGTGACCTCTAAGTGACCTCTCGCATGACCCCAAGCTGACCTGTGTGACCTGACGTGTCCCAGATGACCTCCGTGACCTCCAATTTAGCTCGGATGACTCCAAGCTGACTTCTGTGACCTGATATGTCCCAGATGACCTCTAATTGAGCTCACTGATGACCCCAAGTTGACCTATGTGACCTGACGTGTCCCATATGGCCTCCGCGACCTCTAAGTAACCTCTCTGTTGACTTCAAGCTGACCTCTGTGACCTGACGTGTCCCAGATGACCTCCGTGACCTCCAATTGAGCTCTGATGACTCCAAACTGACCTCTGTGACCTGATATGTCCCAGATGACCTCCAATTGAGCTCACTGATGACCCCAAGTTGACCCCTGTGACCTGACATGTCCCAGATGACCTCCAATTGAGCTCTCTGATAACCCCAAGCTGACCTCTGTGACCTGACGTTTCCAAGATGACCCTATGACCTTCAATCGAGCTCTGTGATGAACCAAGTTGACCTCTGTGACTTGACATGTCCCAGATGACCTCCGTAACCTCCAATTGGGCTCTTTGATGACCCCAAGCTGACCTCTGTGACCTGACGTGTCCGAGAAGACCCCCAATTGAGCTATGTGATGACCATAAGTTGACCTCTGTGACCTGACATGTCCCATATGACCTCCACGACCTCTAAGTGACCTCTGTGATGACCCCAAGCTGACCTGTGACCTGACGTGTCCAAGATAACCCCCATGACCTTCAATCGAGCTCTGTGATGACCCCAAGTTGACTTTTTTGACGTGATGTGTCCCAGATGACCTCTGTGACCTCCAGTAAAGCTCTGATAACTCCAAGCTGACCTCTGTGACCTGGCGTGTCCCAGATGACCTCCATTTGAGCTCTGTGATGACCCCAACTTGACCTCTGGGACCTCACGTGTCCCATATGACCTCTGTAACCTCTAAGTGATCTCTCTGATGACCCCAAGCTGAAGTCTGTGACCTGACATGTCCCAGAAGACCTCCAATTGAGCTCTGTGCTGACCATAAGTTGACCTCTGTGACCTGACGTGCCCCCAAGTTGCCCTTTGTGACCGACGTGTCTCAGCTGCCTCCGTGGTCTCCAATTGAGCTCTGTGATGACCCCAAGTTGACATCTGTGACCTGATGTGTCCCATATGACCTCTGTAGCCTCTTCGTGACCTCTATGATGACCCCAAGCTGACCTCTAAGAGCTAATGTGTCCCAGATGACCCCCATGATCTCCATCAGAGCTCTGTGATAACCCCAAGCTGACCTCTGTTACCTGATGTGTCCCAGGTGACCTCAGTGACCTCCAATTGAGCTCTCTGATGACTCCAATCTGACCTCTGTGACCTTAGGTGTCCCAGATGACCTCCAATTGAGCTCTCTGATAACCCCAAGTTGACCTCTGTGACCTGACGTGTCCAAGATGACCCCATGACCTTTAATGGAGCTCTGTGATGACCCCAAGTTGACCTTTTTGACCTGACGTGTCCCAGATGACCTCCATGACCTCCAGTTTAGCTCTGATAACTCCAAGCTGACCTCTGTGACCTGATGTGTCCCATATGACCTCTGTGACGTCTAAGTGACTTCTCTGATGACCCCAAGCTGACCTCTGTGACCTGACGTGTCCCAGATGACCCCCATGACCCTCAATTGAGCTCTGTGATGACCCCAAGTTGACCTCTGTGACTTGACGTGTCCCATATGACCTCTGTGACCTCGGTGACCTCTCTGATGACTCCAAGCTGATATCTGTGACCTGACATGTCCCAGATGACCTCCAATTGAGCTCACTGATAACCCCAAGTTGACCTTTGTGACCTGACGTGTCCAAGATGACCCCCATGACCTTTAATGGAGCTCTGTGATGACCCCAAGTTGACCTTTTTGACCTGACGTGTCCCAGATGACCTCCATGACCTCCAGTTTAGCTCTGATAACTCCAAGCTGACCTCTGTGACCTGATGTGTCCCATATGACCTCTGTGACGTCTAAGTGACTTCTCTGATGACCCCAAGCTGACCTCTGTGACCTGACGTGTCCCAGATGACCCCCATGACCCTCAATTGAGCTCTGTGATGACCCCAAGTTGACCTCTGTGACTTGACGTGTCCCATATGACCTCTGTGACCTCGGTGACCTCTCTGATGACTCCAAGCTGATATCTGTGACCTGACATGTCCCAGATGACCTCCAATTGAGCTCACTGATAACCCCAAGTTGACCTTTGTGACCTGACGTGTTCAAGATGACCCCCATGACCTTTAATGGAGCTCTGTGATGACCCCAAGTTGACCTTTTTGACCTGACGTGTCCCAGATGACCTCCATGACCTCCAGTTTAGCTCTGATAACTCCAAGCTGACCTCTGTGACCTGATGTGTCCCATATGACCTCTGTGACGTCTAAGTGACTTCTCTGATGACCCCAAGCTGACCTCTGTGACCTGACGTGTCCCAGATGACCCCCATGACCCTCAATTGAGCTCTGTGATGACCCCAAGTTGACCTCTGTGACTTGACGTGTCCCATATGACCTCTGTGACCTCGGTGACCTCTCTGATGACTCCAAGCTGATATCTGTGACCTGACATGTCCCAGATGACCTCCAATTGAGCTCACTGATGACCACCAGTTGACCTATGTGACCTGACGTGTCCCATATGACCTCTGCGACCTCTAAGTGACCTCTCTGTTGACTTCAAGCTGACCTCTGTGACCTGACGTGTCCCAGATGACCTCCGTGACCTCCAATTGAGCTCTGATGACTCCAAGCTGACCTCTGTGACCTGATATGTCCCAGATGACCTCCAATTGAGCTCACTGATGACCCCAAGTTGACGTCTGTGACCTGACGTGTCCCATATGACCTCTGCGACCTCTAAGTGACCTCTCTGATGACTCCAAGCTGACCTCTGTGACCTGACGTGTACCAGATGACCCCCATGTCTCTCTCTCTCTCTCTCTCCCCCTCTCTCTCTCTCTTCCTCTCTCTCTCTCTCTCTCTCTCTCTCTCTCTCTCTCTCTCTCTCTCTCTCTCTCTCTCTCTCTCTCTCTCTCTCTCTCTCTTTCTGTCTCTCTTTCTCTTCACGTGCCGGTGTCGCGGATCCTATAGGCAAATTTTGTACATACCAGTGTTGATCCCGAGTCTCTGACCGGACATGTATTTTTCCTTCCCGCAGGATGCCGGCGGCGGCGACGACAGTGCGCCGGCGCACATCTCTATGGAGGTGGACACGGCGACCCGTGGGCGACCGCCGCTGCCGCGGTTTGCTACAGGTGGCCATGGCCACTAATCTGTCACGAACTTCTGGCAGTGAACGCCAGTCGGTTCTCGGATGTGAGGACGCGCCCTTCGAATCAAGTGACGGAGATGCACCGTGTGACAGTGTGCGTTTTCCGGGCGAGTTCGTTGCGCTGTGTGCCGGTCGTGCGCGGGACTGGTACCACCCGTCGTTCCACCAGTTCTCAGTGCTGCAGCGCGCCGTGCGCGATCTCAGTGCCGCCGTCAAGGAGACTGTGCGCCGCGAGCTGCCGCCCGAGGACCTGCCGGCGCTGACCCGGCTGGAGCCGCTGGCTGACGGCGCGCTGTCGCTGCGTCCGCCGACCCTGCGCCGGCCGCGCCGGGAGGACCCAGCTGCAGCAGCTGCAGTTCATAGCCTGATTTATTTAGCTTAATCTATTTATATTAATCGTATTGCCACCATTAACCTGACTCCTGACTCGTGATTGTGGTTGCCTCAGTTGTAGGCCTTAAGTGCACCGCATTTTGACAGGTCTCGACGTGGCGACCTCGGAGCCAGCGTGTTGGGTCTCGACTTCCCGCCACTCACCGGCGGACCTTTCCGCTTCGTGGACTGTATCGGTCCCGCACAGCTAGTCAAGGACATGGAGCGCTTTGCCGTCGTCAGTGGCGTCGGCTTCGAGCCGTGCCTGACCGTGCACTACCAGGCCGCTAGCGGCACCAAGTTCTGTTCGGCCGGGCCTCGTGTAATGCCCACATGTGATGACCGAGTGTATACGCATGTGAAGCCGCTCCGCGTGTGTGCCAGCGCTGGGCGTGTTCAGTTTCAAAGTAAATATAGAACCTGGTGATCAAGCTACAGCTTTTGACGAGAAATAGAGAGAGGTCATTTTGAAAGCGATCAGACGGTAGCGCCGCCGTTCTTTGGCACGCCTTAGCATGCATCTGTGCTACGCTAAAAGTTTAGGCTCGTTGTCTTTCAAGGTCAGCAGGGTGAGGGCACAAGGTACTTCAAGTGGCCTCGTCTCAGGTAGAGTTCTAATACTCGTTCTAATACTACCAACACATCTAGTCAAGGAGCTGAGTTGAAATCGAGGGGATGGGGGGGGGGGGCTGTTCAGCCCCTTCACTGGGGGGTTCACGGTTCAGCCCCTCCCCCATCAGGCGCGAAAATCTAGGAGCCCCAGCGTGGAGTGAGATAACCTTTTCGACGGCATGTGATTGGGCATTGCATCGAATGACACTGGGCGATTGAAAGATGTTTCAACTCGCTTGTCAAGGCAAACATTTATTCACAACGAAAACAGACATAGGCACATGTGGATTGCTAATGGATAATGGATAATGGCAACGGGTAACAACCAGGTCGTGCGCCGTCTGCTGGAGACTACTGTCGAGCTAACAGTAAGAAATTACACAGGTCTAGATGCAATTTTCAGCGATGAACTTCGGTAGTGCATCGCTGTGCAATTTCAATCACAAGATATTCTTGTTCATACATATCGTATTACCGGCATGGCACTCGCTCGTTATCACGCTTACGTGAGCATACGGTAGCTCAAGGAAAATATGGATAATCGTAGAAGCCGGTATCAAGGAAATCTAGTGAGCACGAACACGCAGTACACGTGGGTACTTTATAGTTTCCTGGACGGTCACGCTTAGTGTAGCTTAGCTCGGCCTTAAAAGATCATCACGGACACCGGGCTACGCGGCATTACATACCACCAGCAGACAGGATTTGATCTCCAGCAGACAAGCTTCTATCGATGCCCCGCGCCGTCTCTCAACAATCGTCCACAGCCGCGGCTCCTGTGCACTGAGACGCTGTCACGACCGCGTCGTATTGCGACTGGAAGCCAGCCCACTGCCCGGTCTCTGCCGCGTCTCCGGCGGTTGGGACCTGTGCCGGGGGCGCCTCCTCCAACAGATTAGTGGCCATGGCCACATGTAGCAAACCGCGGCAGCGGCGGTCGCCCACGGGTCGCCGTGTCCACCTCCATAGAGATGTGCGCCGGCGCACTGTCGTCGCCGCCGCCGGCATCCTGCGGGAAGGAAAAATACATGTCCGGTCAAAGACTGGGGATCAACACTGGTATGTACAAAATTTGCCTATAGGATCCGCAACACCGGCACGTGAAGAGAAACAGAGAGAAAGAGAGAGAGAGAGAGAGAGAGAGAGAGAGAGAGAGAGAGAGAGAGAGAGAGAGAGAGAGAGAGAGAGAGAGAGAGAGAGGAGAGAGGAGAGAGAGACATGGGGGTCATCTGGGACACGTCAGGTCACACAGGTCAGCTTGGGGTCATGAGAGAGGTCACTTAGAGGTCACAGAGGTCATATGGGACATGTCAAGTCACAGAGGTCATATGGGACATGTCAGGTCACAGAGGTCAACTTGGGGTTATCAGAGAGCTCAATCGGAGGTCATCTGGGACATGTCAGGTCACAGAGATCAGCTTGGAGTCATCAGAGAGGTCACCGAGGTAACAGAGGTCATATGGGACACGTCAAGTCACAGAGGTCAACTTGGGGTCATCACAGAGCTCAATTGAGGGTCATGGGGGTCATCTGGGACACGTCAGGTCACAGAGGTCAGCTTGGGGTCATCAGAGAAGTCACTTAGACGTCACAGAGGTCATATGGGACACATCAGGTCACAGAGGTCAGCTTGGAGTTATCAGAGCTAAACTGAAGGTCATGGAGGTCATCTGGGACACATCAGGTCAAAAAGGTCAACTTGGGGTCATCACAGAGCTCCATTAAAGGTCATGGGGGTCATCTTGGACATGTCAGGTCACAGAGGTCAGCTTGGGGTCATCAGAGAGGTCACTTAGAGGTCATGGAGGTCATATGGGACATGTCAGGTCGCAGAGGTCAACCTGGGGTTATCAAAGAGCTCAATTGGAGGTCATCTGGGACACCTAAGGTCACAGAGGTCAGATTGGAGTCATCAGAGAGCTCAATTGGAGGTCACTGAGGTCACCTGGGACACATCAGGTAACAGAGGTCAACTTGGGGTTATCACAGAGCTCTGATGGAGATCATGGGGGTCATCTGGGACACATTAGCTCTTAGAGGTCAGCTTGGGGTCATCATAGAGGTCACATAGAGGTTACAGAGGTCATATGGGATATATCAGGTCACAGATGTCAACTTGGGGTCATCACAGAGCTCAATTGGAGACCACGGAGGCAGCTGAGACACGTCGGTCACAAAGGGCAACTTGGGGGCACGTCAGGTCACAGAGGTCAACTTATGGTCATCACAGAGCTCAATTGGAGGTCTTCTGGGACATGTCAGGTCACAGACTTCAGCTTGGGGTCATCAGAGAGATCACTTAGAGGTTACAGAGGTCATATGGGACACGTGAGGTCCCAGAGGTCAAGTTGGGGTCATCACAGAGCTCAAATGGAGGTCATCTGGGACACGCCAGGTCACAGAGGTCAGTTTGGAGTTATCAGAGCTTTACTGGAGGTCACAGAGGTCATCTGGGACACATCACGTCAAAAAGGTCAACTTGGGGTCATCACAGAGCTCATTGGAGGTCACGGGGGTCATCTTGGACATGTTTTTGGAATCGGGAGAATTTTTGTGAAATAACATATTATGCACCATTTTCAACACTCTCGCTGGCAAGGATGGAGGCCTCATAGACGATCTGTCAGTTCAAGCTCTATAACTTGCAGTAGCATCAACGGATTGCAACAAAATTTTCAGGATCTCAAGTTTAAACAATTTTACATGTACCACGTAAATTTCAAGACAATGACCCGAATGACCTGTGACCTCTTCCCCATGGCAATGTCAACTTGTGACACTGACACTACTTACGACTGCAATATCAATTTTGTAAGTTGTGTCACAAATCAGACAACATGCAATAGATTAGAATTACAATAGCCCACACCAAAACACACTATACCTACCAAATCAAGTTCTTTAGCACGCCTAAGGCCAGTGCACTGGCACGGGGCACGTCCAAGGTCAAATCGCGTTTCTCAGATTTTCGGTTTGTTGTTTTCATCAAGGTTTTGATAGGTGCTCGCACGGTAGCCATGTTGGGATAGGTGAATTAAATGCTAAATTATTTAAATATTTTAAAATAATTTAAGACCTGCCAAACCTAACAATACGCAGAATAATAACCAGCATTAAAAACTGTATTGGGATACAAAGTTATATGTGAATCGAAAGGATCCGCTGAAAATGACCTTGACCTTTGACCCGTCATTTCTCCGTAGTTTGACCTTGCCAAAACTAGAAAAACCAGCAGTAGCATCTCCAACGTTGGTTGCATCATTGAGCGAAAAAATATTGAAATCTAAGGGGTCCTCCTTTCTCACCTGGCCACGTGGTCACTTCCACTTCCTGTATTACACATACGTGACCTTGATTCTGACCTTTGACCTATTTATATATCAGTTTGTGCTGCTTGCCAAAGTAAGAAAGTGGTATTTTTGAAATCAGCTCTTCATGGACTATAGTTGTACGAATTTTTACGAGAATCTAAAGGGTCCGCCGAGAATGACCTTGAACTTTGACCTAAGCTTCCTCAGTTCTTAGGGGGTGCCAAGCCTAGATAATTTATTTTCATAATGAGCATGTCCTACTCTATCTATCCTGTTAATTTAAATCGATTCTGAGGGGTCCGTTTTTGTCATTTTTTCCACGAATGTGGTGCTGGAATCCGAATATTTAAATCGATTCTGAGGGGTCCGTTTTTGTCATTTTTTCCACGAATGTGGTGCTGGAATCCGAATCCGAATTTGAAGCCAACTTTATGAACGTCTCGTCATGGACTATAGTTGTACCAATTTTTACGAGAATCCAAAGGGTCCGCCGAGAATGACCTTGAACTTTGACCTAAGATTCCTCAGTTCTTAGGGGGTGCCAAGCCTAGGTGATTTATTTTCATAATAAGCATGTCCTGCTCTATCTATCCTGTTAATTTAAATCGATTCTGAGGGGTCCGTTTTTGTCATTTTTTCCACGAATGTGGTGCTGGAATCCGAATCCGAATTTGAAGCCAACTTTATGAACGTGTCAGTGTGTACAAAATTGAAATTGTTATTGAAATATCAAATTAGTTGGACATGCCTAAGAGCTGGACTTTTTGCACGCGTTCCCCGCCAGGGGGCGCCACTGAGGAAGCACCCTCTGACGTCACGATAAAACTGCGCGCACTGTGCGCACGGTTCTGTAAGCAAGTAATATAGTGGTGGTTTCATGGTGGAAATTGGAATAAGTATTTTGACGTTGTAAAATTTCAAGCCCTTTTTGTGAAATTAATTAGCAAATGCATTTCAAAAGTATTTATTCAAAGTGTGAAATGAGAATAATTAGAAGAACATGGATATTTTTGTTCCAATAGCTTATTATGTGAGACATGATCGGTACTAACGGGTACTTCTAAGAAGTAGTGAAGAAGTACCAAACAGCCTGCTCGGCTACGATCGTCAGCTGTCCTTTGGAGCTGGACTTCAACGCTGTAAAACAAAATATGTGCTGAATTAATTTTTAGTTTCACCAAAATATAAGCAATTTATCATTTCTTTTTCACTTTTGTAATTATTGTTGAGTGAAGAGACATGTTGCTAGTTCTGACAATATAAATTTTTAATCAAAAAACCGAAATGCGACGGTAAGTATCTGCTACTAAATTATCACTGTAACCAAATACATGGAGAATCTTGCTACCATTGCTTATAAAACGTGCTTATCAATACACAAATGTTTTATTTCAGACAAGAAGGATTTATTTGCCTGAAGTCTTGCGTCATGTGCTACTGCTTTGATTCCAAAGACGCTCTCCGGGTCGGGGTAATTTAGTTCTTCATCGATCGATAAGAGATTTTGATTCCATTGATATCCAAATTGATAAGCTCGGCACCATGGAGTAAGGGCGTCCCCACAGGGGTGCGGACGCAGGAAATATGAATGGCGTTTACACCGACAGTAGTTTCCCACAGCCGGCAATGGGAATCTCCTGTCGGTGTAAACGCCACTTGACTATAGTCCCATCCAACTCAAACACTGGGGAATATCCCCGCACTTTTGAGGACGGAAATCTATGGACCTGCTCGTAAAATAGTGGATAAAATACGGCGAGCTTTCAGTTTTATGGTTGGGTCTCCCTTCCGAGGCACATATTTACGGGGGATATTGGGTCATATTCCCCCGGCGTCCTGATGATCGGCGCCCAGCTCAACGTCGAAGGCGCCCTGATACGCGGCACTGCTATCTGTGAAGGTGCCCAGGTTGCTGCCGCTCGAATTTTGGTCGCCTACTTAACAAAACCTCCGTTGGTGCCATCTCAGTTTCCTCGAGGTAAGGCAACCTTCACACGCCGTTGGCTACCTTGGCTGGCCGGCGACTCGTTCCCCTCGTGGCGACGCTCTTGACATCCAGTCAAAAGTTGGAGTGGCTGGCTCCCCCAGTGGGGGCCGGGGAGGGGGCAGTGGGCCTCCACGTTGCTCTCTTCCCGAGCCTATGGTGACTTGGCTCAACTCTCCTCAATAGAATCTGGATTCTGCACGCTGTATTAACATGGGCGTAGACACCACTACGGACAATACGGACAGTGGGTGTGACAATCAGTAGTGCCGGGTGTCATATATGAGCGGAGAGGCAACAGTACAGCTGAGCGGAGAGACAACATTAAAACAACAGTACAGCTGGCGTTGCATGGAGCTGCAGGCAACCGGACAGCGGAGGCTTGCGAAAAATAAACAATTCGTCACTTCAACGTATAAACAATAGTATAAAAAGCAACATAAACACATATTCTCATGGTCGAACCCATGCACTAGCGGCTCACGGCGGGCACAGGCACGCAGTGCGGTAGCGGTACCGGATCACACGTCATGGGCGTTGTCTCAGCATAGGTTGTTATGAGCGGAGAGGCAACAGTACAGCTGAGCGGAGAGACAACATTAAAACAACAGTACAGCTGGCGTTGCATGGAGCTGCAGGCAACCGGACAGCGGAGGCTTGCGAAAAATAAACAATTCGTCACTTCAACGTATAAACAATAGTAAAAGCAACATAAACACATATTCTCATGGTCGAACCCATGCACTAGCGGCTCACGGCGGGCACAGGCACGCAGTGCGGTAGCGGTACCGGATCACACGTCATGGGCGTTGTCTCAGCATAGGTTGTTCGCAATCTAGTTGAAGCCTAAGAAGACGGCCAGTGGGGTCTCACTGCTGCTGAGGCGACCTCGGAGACGATGCGTCGCCCCTCCTGTCGGCGACCTGCGGTGAGCAGGACTCCAGATAGCTGTCTGGCACGTTGCCGACACTGCCAGACGCTGTCAGCAGGCCTCACTGCTGCAAGTGATGTGCAGATGGACGCCAGGTGACTTCGTCTGCAGGCGATTCCGGAGACCGCGGCCTCACCAGGCAGTACCACCTGCATCGCCATGTCGGTGTTTCTAGAAATGGAAAAATAACAGCATCGGTGAAGGACAAGCAATACAATGTATTCTGTTTTCCTCTCTAGCAGGTATACCTAATCTACAATTATCATTGTTCCTATTTCATTCAACTGAACCTGAAAATTCCATATTGGCACATTGTTTGACTAAATTTGTGTAGTTGGGAACAGGGGCGACGCCACGGTGCGACGACTGGGGGGGGGGGACATTGACCATTTTGAAGGGGACGAGGACCATTTCAAGTCGATTCTTTCCATGCAACGCCATAGGCGTAATGTTAAAATTTTAAAAAGTGGAGGGGACGAGATCCCCTCCGTCCCCCCCCCCCTGTTGCGACGCCCTTGGTTGGGAAGCAGATTGTTTGAAATACATGTTTGGTTGAACAGTGCGGAAAATATTTCATTGATCACTATAGCTGCAACAAAAATACTGAGACAGAAAACATTTGCGCTTACCTGGCTCCTTAGTCAGTCCAGCACAATGGAAGTGGTACCATTTATCGCAGCCGTCGCATCCGACCATCGGTGCTGCACTGATGCTGCTGCACTCCCCACATTCCCAGTACCTTAGGAGCGTCTTGGCTGTGAAAAGATTACATGAGTCATGGCGCATACATGAATAGTAAGATGTTTTATATGTTTAACATCGCATAGCAAAGACACAACAGCTGGGAGTCAAGTGTAGGCCAAAGTGTAAGCCCTGCCATGTTTTGCAGACTGGATTTTAAGCAAGAAAAGCTTTGCTAAAAATGACGCTTGACGAAGCCTCATCCTACTGGGCTGTCTGACATGTCTCCCTGTAAAAAGCATGTGGCCCTTATATTGTATATATGGTGAATATGTTAATAATGCAGATAAAACACAGTATAAATTATACCCAACGTTTCATCTTAATCGACTTTGTCAAGGGTGTTTGAACAGCTTGAGATGAGTGAAGTGTAAGGGTACCTAGGTATGTACATCGGAAAATAAACTGAATCTGCGTTCAATAAACATTGATTTTGATAATACATTTCACAAATCAACTGCTAATAACAATCATACTAAAATAGCACGACAGATAACTAACAATCGCATGAAGAACTTCTTGATTCGCCTTGACATTGTCGTCCGAACGAATGTTGTCTTAAGTTACACATTTGTCTTTTCTGCGCAGCATTTGTGTTTGCCATTTACCGCACCAATGTTCGCCAGCGGTGGTGACTTTTCCTTACCTGCTCACGAAACGTCACACAGGATATGACGTCACCCGAAGACGTCATCAAAAAGTCCAGCTCTTAGGCGTGTCCAATTAGTTGAGAAACAACCGAATTTATTTAACTTCTTTGCCACAGGCCCACAACAAGTGCCTCTCTCAATCATATTGATAAATGCTTGAAATTTTGGCAGCTTCCCTATAATTAAACCAAGCACCTAGTTCATACTGAAATCCTCAAAATATTTTTACACCTTTTTCATGCACTTGAATGGGGGTCGTACTATTTACTGGATTATTTGCCAGCTGGCGCTGTATGGCGGCTAATTTTTCTATGAGTGCCATTTTACATGTCCAAGTCCATCTACTACCTTTTTATATCACAAATTGAAATGCCATGGCTTTCGTCATCGTACATCGATCATCATCTGGCCAGTTGTTAATAAGGCCCCTTGAATGGGACCAGTGTCTACAGCATCAGATTCAGGCCTCAATAGGGTCTAGGTCAAGGCAGTATATAGCTCCTACTGTGGACGTCAAACCGCGTGGGACGCGACTTTTTCGCAATAACTTTTGAATGCGTTGCCTCTCAAGAACGAAACTTCGGCAATGGACGTTTCAGACCCCGGCCTAATTTTTATTACTAAGGTTTTTCAATGTCCGATCAATATTTAGGGCACTTCCCGTTCACTCGTAATGTTAAATTTTGCCCCTGAAACTCTCTCGGTGAGCAGAGGCTACTCCACAAGGGGCGGAGCCATAGTGTGACGTTGGAGCTAAGCTCCGCCTCGGCTGGCCGTTGCCTGAGGCGCTACCTGACCCGAGACCGGTCAGTCGCGGTCCGTAGGGGTTGGTACGCGGTGCTTCCTGCCAACACACCCAGCCGCATGGCGAGCTGGGTGGCGAGTGTTGACTGTTCGCACTTCTATCAATGAAATATTTTCTTCGACTCGCTAAGAATGTCACTCAGATAGGAAGACTATGCGCGTACGCCAACTATTACGATGATTTAAGAATAACAGAAAATAATTAAATGATTATTTAATAAGTTTGTCAAGGTAATTACGTAAATGAGATACCTACATAATAATATAATATATTTTTACACAGTCAAGTTAATTTTTTTTAATTAAAATTTTAATTTTAGGTTCTTGTAGATATCAAACCGCCAGGAACGTTAGTACACTTCGTGTTATCCTGCCAAGCCCCAATATGCCCCAACTTAAATGTTTCCGTAATGCACCGGTACGCATAGCCGGAGGGGAGCCGGATCCGCCGGAGCCGTCATATTTTGCCCTGAGTGGGAGCCGGAGCCGGAGCCGTATTGCCACTTTACTCGGAGCCGGAGCCGGAGCTGGAGCTGATTCAAATGTTCAAGGCTCTGCATCCCTGCTGCTAAGTCAATAATTCGTATAGTTTATTTGATAAAGGGCCATACTGAACAATATCGATTTTTTCTCGGATTAAAAAACCTGGTAAAAGGCCATACTGAACAATATCGGTTTCGAGATGTCCGCCCATCTGAGACCCGACGCACACAGCATGCAGAACCGGTTCTGAGTGAGGATCGACCGACAGATGGCAGTCGTGTCTGAACGGTAGATGGCAGGGAATTCGTAGTTAGTAGGCGGGGCTTCGCGAGCAGCCTGACGATAGCCGCCATCCGGGCTGATATTTCACTTAGCATTACGAGTGAACGGGAAGTGCCCTAAATATTGATCGGACATTGAAAAACCTTAGTAATAAAAATTAGGCCGGGGTCTGAAACTCCATTGCCGAAGTTTCGTTCTTGAGAGGCAACGTATTCAAAAGTTATTGCGAAAAAGTCGCGTCCCACGCGGTTTGACGTCCACAGTAGGTGCTGCCTGTATCAATATGTATTTGGTCAGGTGGTATGACATTTGTATCCTAATTCCATGGTTCTTGAATCATTTTGCTAAAATATTACTGATATGAATAGTTTTTCATGTAATGCATGCTTCTTAGATAGAATTACTTACCAATCATATGCAAGCAATGCTGTCTGCTTTTTGTTGATAAATTTTGATGCTCATTTCAGGTTTCAGGATGGGGCTCCTAAAATGTTAATAAGGCCCCTTGAATGGGACCAGTGTCTACAGCATCAGATTCAGGCCTCAATAGGGTCTAGGTCAAGGCAGTATATAGCTCCTACTGTGGACGTCAAACCGCGTGGGACGCGACTTTTTCGCAATAACTTTTGAATGCGTTGCCTCTCAAGAACGAAACTTCGGCAATGGACGTTTCAGACCCCGGCCTAATTTTTATTACTAAGGTTTTTCAATGTCCGATCAATATTTAGGGCACTTCCCGTTCACTCGTAATGTTAAATTTTGCCCCTGAAACTCTCTCGGTGAGCAGAGGCTACTCCACAAGGGGCGGAGCCATAGTGTGACGTTGGAGCTAAGCTCCGCCTCGGCTGGCCGTTGCCTGAGGCGCTACCTGACCCGAGACCGGTCAGTCGCGGTCCGTAGGGGTTGGTACGCGGTGCTTCCTGCCAACACACCCAGCCGCATGGCGAGCTGGGTGGCGAGTGTTGACTGTTCGCACTTCTATCAATGAAATATTTTCTTCGACTCGCTAAGAATGTCACTCAGATAGGAAGACTATGCGCGTACGCCAACTATTACGATGATTTAAGAATAACAGAAAATAATTAAATGATTATTTAATAAGTTTGTCAAGGTAATTACGTAAATGAGATACCTACATAATAATATAATATATTTTTACACAGTCAAGTTAATTTTTTTTAATTAAAATTTTAATTTTAGGTTCTTGTAGATATCAAACCGCCAGGAACGTTAGTACACTTCGTGTTATCCTGCCAAGCCCCAATATGCCCCAACTTAAATGTTTCCGTAATGCACCGGTACGCATAGCCGGAGGGGAGCCGGATCCGCCGGAGCCGTCATATTTTGCCCTGAGTGGGAGCCGGAGCCGGAGCCGTATTGCCACTTTACTCGGAGCCGGAGCCGGAGCTGGAGCTGATTCAAATGTTCAAGGCTCTGCATCCCTGCTGCTAAGTCAATAATTCGTATAGTTTATTTGATAAAGGGCCATACTGAACAATATCGATTTTTTCTCGGATTACAAAACCTGGTAAAAGGCCATACTGAACAATATCGGTTTCGAGATGTCCGCCCATCTGAGACCCGACGCACACAGCATGCAGAACCGGTTCTGAGTGAGGATCGACCGACAGATGGCAGTCGTGTCTGAACGGTAGATGGCAGGGAATTCGTAGTTAGTAGGCGGGGCTTCGCGAGCAGCCTGACGATAGCCGCCATCCGGGCTGATATTTCACTTAGCATTACGAGTGAACGGGAAGTGCCCTAAATATTGATCGGACATTGAAAAACCTTAGTAATAAAAATTAGGCCGGGGTCTGAAACTCCATTGCCGAAGTTTCGTTCTTGAGAGGCAACGTATTCAAAAGTTATTGCGAAAAAGTCGCGTCCCACGCGGTTTGACGTCCACAGTAGGTGCTGCCTGTATCAATATGTATTTGGTCAGGTGGTATGACATTTGTATCCTAATTCCATGGTTCTTGAATCATTTTGCTAAAATATTACTGATATGAATAGTTTTTCATGTAATGCATGCTTCTTAGATAGAATTACTTACCAATCATATGCAAGCAATGCTGTCTGCTTTTTGTTGATAAATTTTGATGCTCATTTCAGGTTTCAGGATGGGGCTCCTAAAATGGATTGGACGTATGCTCCTTGACTTCACTGTCATCACCATAGCTATAATGCTGTTCCCAGGAATATCCCCAAATGCTGAATTTGAGGTTACGAGGTATGTTTCATCTTAATCTCTTTTGTAGGTACCTACTTTATTTTCTGCTGGGTGCTTTAAAGCAATACATCCAGTTTGATATGGGCATTTGCAGTTGAAGCAAACTGTCATATTGCAACTAACATTGTATGATAAAAATCTGGATCATTGTCTGATCATAAAACACAAAAACCCAGGAAGGTACTTACCTAGGGATAATGTTATACCTTGTTGGTTAAGCTATTGCAAATAAAACAAACTCCTGTGTTATTGTTTATTTCTCATTTACCTATTTTCTGACTTATAATTAATTTATTTCCCTTAATTGCTTTAATCAGATGTTAGGTTGGTATCTGTGATTCTTATTAAAAATCATTGAACATAGGTATTTGTCATTCTTCTTTTGACTTTCACATTTTTAATTCAGTTACAACTAAATCATTTTTATATCATTATAGTATGCTGAGCTTGGAAATTGGCTATCAGCTGCCATAAATCCATCTAAGATCAGTATCTAAACAGTTAGCTGAATGTGACTGGGGCGATATGAAATCAGTTTCGCTGCCGTGCTCTCTCGCTGTCACTAACCAACATCCGTGGCAGGTTCTCAGACAGTCCGCCGCTGGAGGGCGTGCTGGAGCGCAACGAGCGTCTGTCCTCGATGGAGCCGCTGCTGGGCGACCTGGCCACCGGTCCAGAGTCCACCGCCAGTCGCGGCGGCGCCGTCTACACAGGCGTCGAGGGCGGCGCCATCCTGCGGCTGACAGACGACGGCGGCGCGGAGACCGTCGCCCAGCTGGGCCGCTGCGGTGAGTGCTGCGACAGACTGCCGCACGCCTGCAGTGGTGCTATGTTCCCTCCTCTCGGGCTGGGTATTTTGATAGTGATATTTGTCAAAATCCGGGGAACTTGCCAACAGCGACGTGACACCGGTCCCATCGGAGAATCGTTCCCTTCCAGCTACATGCTTGACTACACATATTTCCCTTTAGCTAGGTCATAGGACGTACATTTTTCTATCGTTTGTCGAGCGTAGGTAGTGTGAGCGTGCGCTGTTTGACTGGCCCCTCTCCGCAGACGATCCGCTGGACAGTCCGCGGTGCGGCCGGCCGCTGGGGATCCGGTTTGACCAGCAGGGCCGTCTGCTGGTGGCCGACGCGTACCTGGGCATCCACCGGGTCAACGTCAGCTCAGGTAACAGCGGCGTCAATTTCTGCCTCGGGAACCACCGTCATGAAACGCTGCAACGGGCTGCATTCCCTGGAAAAACTATCATTTGTTTGTGTTTTCTGGATATTCTTTGGGCGACACAAGTTACAGTCGTGCCACATGCTGTCATGTTGTTAAATGTTGTCACTAATTAACACTTTTGTTGCTTTTCCTGCAGGATAAAAACAAAAAATAACGCAGTAAACCCTCGATGATATTTATAAAAAGACGAAGGTGGAAAAATGTTACATGTGCGTGATTTGTTCAGCTGCAGCACTAGAGCAGTATTGTGAACCAACTTCATCAGTGCGATTGAGAGTGACGCGGATTACACAAGTGACATCGTGCCTGTCCGGCGTCATTGTATCATTCTGGTGTATTCATCGTACCGATTTAATAACATTTGTACTCGCCGGCTCGGTCTGTCCCCACCTACTGACGGCCATGCTGTACCGTCAGGCGCCGTGGAGCGGCTGGTCCCGACTGGTGTGGTGGTGGACGGCGAGCCACTGCGGTTCTGTAACGACGTCCTGTCGGCCAGCGACGGTACCATCTACTTCACCTCGTCCTCAGCCATCGCCGACCTGCATAACGGCTTCATGGAGCTGGCCGTGCGAGGCACTGGCAGGTTAGTACGGGACAACGGCAGGTAAGTTATTACTGGCGGTCCGGGGCAAGTCCGGGTTGGTGTGTCACCGATGATAGCAGCACGCTGCTATTACGCGTGTCAAATTGGGTTTCCATGGAGACGTCAACAAGCCCATTGCTCCAACACTACCACAAGTGTGACGTCAGCTCGCGAAATGGAATAGCAGCGTGCTGCTATCACCGGTGAAACACCACCCGGGGCACCGGCAGGTCAGTACGGGACACTGGCAGGTCAATCCACCACGGCTACAGGAGGAGGGTAGTTATCAGTGCTCTGACAATCAGGGGCACCAGTAGAATCTGGTCCGCTGCTGCTGCAAACGAGGGTGAGAATAGATCGTCTGAGAGCTCCTTAAAGATAGCAACGATGAGCGAAGAGCACGAGCAGTTTTTATAGGAGATGAATAGGTACATTGCCAGTAATACATTCACGCCAATTCTAATATATTTCCACAGGCTGTTCCGACACGACCCAGTCACCAACACGACCACGGTGCTGCTCTCTGGGATCAACTTCGCCAACGGCATCGCGCTGAACGGTCGCGAGACGGCGCTGCTGGTGTCCGAAACGGCGCGCTACCGGGTGCTGAGGTGAGGCCGGACACCAAGACACAGTGCTGGTGTTTCCTCGCCTCTCTGGTATTACCTCGAACTCTTTTCATATTTCTCTGTATGCTGTCTCGTGACCGAGCCTTGATCGTTAGTATTTCATTTCCTTCGTTGAGACGTCGCCCAGTGCGACACCCTTGACTTTTCGTCACTCCCAACCGTGTCGGACTTTTCGTCAATCGTCATTCCCAGTCATCCCCACGGCCCGCCACTGACACCCGTCGCTCGGGTGCCAGCGGCGCGGAACGGAAAACTTGTGTAAATCGATAAAAAGAAATTGCGTTGGCGTCGCCTGCGGCTCGTCATTGTACCGTGGCCAGTAAGATTCCGCCTTTAAAAATTACCGAGTGAAGTTTTATCTGCCTAGGGCTTGTAAACGGAATATCTACCTGTCCAACATTTGTTTAGTGTTTTAACGATGTCATTCTCCTACAGCATCTACACGTGTAAAAACAGGCTCCCAACATCGCCTTGAATAAAACTTCACAAACTATCTGACCAATTATGCTTCGCCGGACCGCAGTAGCGGCTGATTATAGGCTGGCGAGTGGCGGGGCCTCAAACATTTTAATGAAGAGGGGCCTGTCCCACTGACTTCCTCATCCTCTGGATAGTTTGTAGTGTGACCCTTGTCCCACCGACTCCTACCCCACTAACTACAGTGTTTTTTTTTTTTTTTGGCAGGGTGTGGCTAAAGGGCGGCCGACATGAATTGTATGTAGTGTGAACTGCGACCCCTGTCCCACTGACCTCCCCCCTCTATTCACAGGGTGTGGCTGAAGGGCGGCCGCGCCGGCACCAGTGAGGTGGCCGCTGATAATATGTGTTAGTAGTGTGACCCCAGTCCCACTGACTTCCCTCTATTCACAGGGTGTGGCTGAAAGGCGGCCGCGCCGGCACCAGTGAGGTGGCCGCCGATAATCTGTGTTGGTGGTGTGTCCCCTGTCCCACTGACTCCCTCCCCCTCCCCTGTGTTCGCAGGGTGTGGCTGAAGGGCGGCCGGGCCGGCACCAGTGAGGTGGCCGCTGACAATCTGCCGGGATTCCCGGATAACATCCGGCCGCGGCCCGACGGCGGCTTCTTTGTCGGCCTCTGCGGGCTGCGGTGAGTAGCGTTCAGCTGCGGTGAATGGACCGGGGAAGTTGAGCGGAGCGGAAACGATGCCGGCGTGGGAGGTATCGCCTCTGAAGTAATGCTCGGTGTTGTAAATACTTCCGGTTTGATTGCACACGCGAGTCGTGCTGTGGGTGTCTCTGCGGTTTTCCATAGATAAGCTCCGATAGATAAGCTCAACCTGTATAGCACACGAAGAAGCCTCACAGTCTCGCTTGTACCTACCTCCAGGTACCAGAACCCCCTGGCCGAGGGGCTGATCAAGCCGCACCCGCTGCTGGCCAAGCTGCTGCTGCGCATTCTCTCTGTGGCAATGACGCCCATCAGGCTACTGGAGCGCGCCTTCCCAAATCCGTACACGCAGACCATTATCTACAAGGTGAGTGCAGGGCAAGGTTGGCTAGAAATTGCATGGCTGTTGGTTAGGCTCGACGGCGATGGTGTAAACATATTCTGGCCTGTGCAGTATTTCGAAGATGGTCCTCAGTTTTGAGAATGGAATGAGCGGCGAGCGCGGCAGCTTACTCAGCATTTATTTCGATTCTAGTGCTTTTCGCTTTGAACGAACGTCAAACTTACTAGAGGTCTGCAGAGAGAATCATCACCTAAAGGAGCGGCGTATCAAATTCACTGCACCATTTATTCACACAGTCATGCCCATTTCAAAGTCCATGACTCCATCTGTGAGTGGAGAATTTTTCTGTTGGTGATCAATGATCATGACAATGACAGATAAACAAATAAATAACGTTCCATCATTTTAGTACGAAGCAAAGCCATCCAATCGTCCGGGACACGCGCGGCGGCCCCCTGACACACAGCCCGCCGTCCCCCGACCGCAGGGCGTCACGATGCGCACCATGCAGCGTCTGTCATCATACGGGCGCGCGCTGCACGCCATGGGTTTGGAGCTGAGCGACACGGGCGCCGTCACCGGCAGCCTGCACACCTCCCGTATGGCGTGTATCTCTGAGGTAAACGAGCACGACGGCGCACTGTTCCTCGGCTCGCCGTTCGAGGATTTCTTGGGCCGGGTGCCCGCGGCGCCGCGCACCATACGAGTGCGCACAAAGCACACGGATGGCTCGATGTCGGTTAGCGTCGGGGATCAGTAGTGATGTGTTTGTCTCGGGGAAGATGGAGATCAAAAGATCGCAGCTGATGTGATGGTGGATTCTGGGGTAGAGTTCGTATGGTGGATGGGAAGGAAGTAGAGAGCTGCGTGTAAGGGTGGTTTTTGTAAGGCGTATGCGAGCGGCTGGCATTGGGTTAGGTGTAGATGGGCTAGGCGTGTGAATTGCGGAGCCTCAATGAGATTCATCGGCTGCATTGGTGATTTCATCCATTTTTCACTTTCTCATCGATCAGTTTGTGTTTGAGGGAGGACCGGAAATCCGTTTGCTAGTGAGTGAGGTGCGGGGGCGTGAGAAGGACCTCAGATGACGTGGTGGCTCACAGACTAGCGTCCGTACCATAGAGGGTGCCAGTGAGGCCTACAGAAAGCCCAGTCCACATCCACTCGGCTGTGCCTTGTCCGAGCTTGTTGACGTTGAGTGTGTGCTTCCCCCTTTGTAAGCCGAATTATCACGTGTCTTTCGCAGGCAAGTCGGGGACTTACCGTAAAAACATTTGTTAATGTGCCATTTTTTAAGCAATAGCCCACGGACGCAGCCTCTTTTTTTGGATAATGAGCCTGAGAATGGATGTTTTGCGAGCATTCGGAGGCTTTTCTTTCGCACAGGGCTCAGATACAGTCTTTTGTTTTCATAATTGCTGCCATTGGGAATCATTTTTCGATATTCTTGATAAACATTTTTAATCGCTGTCATGCCAGTAAACGCGTTCCATGAAATAACACGGATGGTAACGAATTACTTCGGTCATTTGATTTTACACTTTTAAACTACAAAGTGAAATGTCAAATCAATAAGATACAAAAATACTTATATGGATACAGGCAATAAGGAAATTTTCGCTCAAAACCGGCATGCCACAGGACTCCGCTATTGCTTCTACACTGGCCCATACATATCAACAACTATTCATAAATTATCACCAACGTCGCAAATGTGATCTACGCAGCTCTCAGTTCACTATTGCCATCGTATCACCATGATTGTTCAGTCACATCGAGTCAATACTTGGTGCAATAAGTACGACTCCTGAGGATCTCTGTGTTCAGTGTTTCGGTCAGTGCCGCACTCGCGAGGCGCGGTGCCTCCGTCGTGTTGGTAGTTCATCATTCATCGAGTGGGTGTGGGTGATTGTGTGTTCGCGGGACGCAGTGCGGTCGGCTTGTCTGACAGCCCGACCTCTATGAATGTGGATCCCCGAGGAGCTTATTTCCCGCTCATTTCTGAGTCCTGATGCAACGTTCCAATAAAGATCTGAAGCAAATGATGCTCTCTTTGTAATGGGAAATAATTTGGAATGAGAACTGCATGTCCTGAAAGCCAAGTCTCTAATTATGAACACCAGTCTGCCTTTTACACATGGTGTTTCATTGTTTATCCACGCCTTCTAGCCTGTCCCAAGTTAACACCAAATGTAATAAGTAGCATTGTTATCAAAGCCTTGTGATGAACGCTCACCAGCGCGCCTGCCCGTTTTTTCCTATTATCCTCTGGCCGTTTGCCGTACCTGGCCTCACCTGATGCGGTGTGAGGCCAGGTATTTCCGATAGCGACCGCGCTACTCTGCGGGCGGCTGCGATATCCACTGTCCGCGCTCTGTGCTGGATTTTCTGCGAAAGCTCTCTTGCATCACTCTATGTGGCACCTATTGATCCCGATTCCCGGCTGGGAGCCGCTATAGCGAGCGGTGCGCTGGATGTGACGGGTTGAGTCATCTGGGTAGGCCTGTACCGACCTGTTAGCGCCGCTGGGACAGTTCCCGGAAAGGTGACCGCCGCGGAACTGGTGGTCTCTGTTGGTGGGGACACACACGGGCCGCGCAGGCTGCCTCTCCAGGCTCCAGCACCACTGTCTACTGGGGAAAGGAGGGAGCTTTTTCAGAACTGAGTGTGGGATTAGGGGCTTCACTGGTGGATGTAGTAAACACTGACCATATCGTAAACTTGATGAGTGTGTGTTGGGGTGGGGGTAGCCGGGAAGATCCGCTAGATATGGGATTTTACGGTCATAACCCGGTGACACCCTACAGCTGCAGTGATGAGCCATGGCACTGGGTTTCTCCTAAGCATTAGTTTTGTGCTCTGTTCTCTAGACTGTACGGGGAACTGCGGAGGGATGGGTATCGGACAGTTGACTGTGGTGACAGCTGTCACAGAGTGGTCTCATGACGTCATACCGGTGGGGTTATGACGTCATACCTAGAAACCCGGCCAATGGAACAGCGGGGGCGGTTTCCCGCGGTCCTGGGCGCCAACCTGGGATTTCTAACCGATACAGCTCGCTTCGACTGTATTTTGTGGGATTATTGCAGCATTGTCTAGCAGGTGTGGATTTATTTACAGCTTATCGCGTCCTATCTGTGGTTTCTGATGTAGGGCATTTCCCAGAATCATGAGTTAATGTATTTGTAGATTTTCATTTTGTTTATCTAAATTCGGACATTGCTTTTTGCATATTTAGATATCGTCCCTTTTATTGCACAAATGTTGCAGAGAACAGATAACAAATAATGTGAAGAATATGACGGGTAAAAAAGAATATTGATAATTTATGGGCTTTGATAATTCACATGCTGAGTGTCTCAAAACTCTGATGGCCAATGATCTTGTATAGTAGTTTGATTTTATTATTCCATAAACTTTGTAATTCTAACTGAGCAAAACATGATTAACGTAACTAACTTGAAGAAAGAACGATGTAATTGGATGACATTTGCAAGTGGTTATAACGGAGCAGGAAGAATGATATTCCGTTTGGAATCATTTAGGTACAAGAAAGTTATTCAGAAGTATTACAAAACCATACAAATGATCGTCCTGCGGTTTTTATATTATTTTTTTAGGACCTTTGCTAACGAAGCTTTATTTTAGTTATGTCGCCTGTCGGTACTCAATAGGCTACCCAGTACCAAATTAGTTACCCTTGACTTATCGATTAGCTTTGCTTGCATGCTGCTCTCTGACACATATATGATGCATTGTGTGATCAGCCGTAACGTCTGCCGTGCTGAGACGGGTCTGTTGCCACACCCCATTGTATTTATCACGGTGACTATAAATAGTATTTATTCAGTGGTATCGGCCCGCGGCAGCTGTGGCCTGAATCGAGGGAACTCCCGGCCACTCAAGTGCGGCTTATATTGTGTTGTCAGAAACAACGGGGTCGCATTTCACGTGGCACGGGTCTTTTTATGTACTGTGCTGTCACATTTGATGGATGTTTTCATTAAAGAAGTTTATCAGAGACGCGGAATGGGCCCTTCCCCGTCTATCCTTATATTTCCTTATCATGTTTGATGTTGTTGGTACTTTACATAAGTGGAGAGTCCCCTGCAGCATAAGTGACTCCCCGTCTGTAGATATTAACTGCTGCCATGCATAAAAAACATCGGGGGAGGGGAGGGGAAACAGTAACTACATGTGAGAACTATCGAGCGCAGCTGGTACCGGTAGCGCCCGCAGGTGGCGGTGCTACCTGCTCGGCCTTGCAGGGGGTTCCTGGGAGGCCGGCTCCCAGCTGACACGGTGCCGGCCGCGCGGCGGTGCCACCCGTTCACAGAGGAAGACTCGGCTCCTGACGCAGCGGCGCGGCCGCCGGGCCGGGCCGGGGACGGCCCGAGCCCACCACAAACAGCGGCTGTTTTCCGTCGGCCGCTTTTCCTGCATAGGTGATGAATGGCGATGTGCCGCCAGCCGGCCACCCTGCTGTGCTAGCTCGGCCGAGTGAGCTAAGCCGAGCTACGGGAAAGGCGGCCGCAGCTTATTGTGAGAGTGGCGGAGCTGTTTTGACGGTCTGCTTTCGCTCGACGTATAGACGCTAAATCTGAAGTGGCATGGGCTTACCCATGACAGGTCTCACAGGCTGGAATGAAGAAAAAGAAGTCAGATGTTCCCTCAGCAAGCTTATTCCCTAACCACAGCTCTGAGTATATTTCCAGAAGATGTTCATTGTTCAGCATGCTGGAATGATGAGTTTAACTCCTTCTCCATTTGTTTAACCGTTTATTGTTAAAGCTGCTTTCATTCCTCTCTCGTCTGGCCTACGTGAACATTTTTGAAGAAAAAAGGTGCTTGAAGTCGACGCCTAGCCCGTAATGGCTCATATAACATATAACTTGGAAATGTTATCCATGGAAGATTGTTTTCAAGGATCGGAAATACTTGTAGGTACAGACTCAGCAAAAACTTTGTATCATCCGCTCATTAACTGACAGTTGATCGAGACTCCATTATGTCCTATATCGTCGGAAATTGAAGAACAAGGATGAACTGAAGGTAACTGTTCCCCTACTTTCTTACCATCACAGCTTAGCAGCGACATTGCGAGACGGAATGCAGCGAGCACTGATCACGTGTAAGGTAATTGAAGAAAATATGCCTAAGCTACCAGCTTGGGACGGAAATTCCCAGTCTGAGATAAGCATTTGGGAAACGAGGCCACCTAAGACTAGATTTGGGCTGTCCGCGGAGCATCTCGGGGCGGCAGCGGCCCACCGGGCCTGGCCACCGGCCCTGGCCCATTTCGGGCGATAGGTACTCCAGGCTCGGAGTTTCCTGCCGCCCCAAAGATAGGCGCCCGGCTTACCCATCCCCCTCGCATAACGCCACGCTTGCCGACAACGGTGAGCTCTGGTGCCGACTAAATAACGTCAAGCTGCCGACAACAGAGCTGAACGTTGCTAGCCCTCGCATCCCGGTTGATACAATAACGATCGTCTCTTATGACAAGCTTCTGGTCTCAGGATGTCTCCTGCAAGCTGAGCGGGCTTCTAATCTAACTCCTGTCCACTTAGTCGAACGATCCGACTGCAGGGGAACAACCGCATCGGAGGCATCCGCCGCGGTGCCTAAATATAGCTGTCGTGCACCGTCCGGCCAGTGACTGAGCTGTTCGGTCCAATCACGACGTGAGTTCAGCACGTGTTCGGCCGATTGGAGAGCGTGGTCGGCGGGCCGTTAGCAGTCAGTTTTCGGCGACCGTGAGCGGTCATCCCGAGCGGGCCGGTATCGGACGTGATCCCTTCCCACCTGCTCTGCCTGCGGCCGGGGAGCCGCCGAAAATCCCTGTGCAGACCACACGGCGGCCAAAGGAGCAGCTCAGCGGCTTCAGTCCCGGCTCACTGGACACTGAGTCCCGGCGGAGGCGCGTGCGCCGCACCCATCAACGATCGGACTTCGGAGAGCGCGCCAGGGTCTGGTCTGGTGTGCTTCGTCTGGGGCTCAATCATGAGCTGTATGGTTTCGTTTTTGCTATTATACGGCTCCCTAAAAATCATTAAAGCGAATGTTGTCTGTTGGTAGATGCTCGGTTCAAAGCTCCATGAGGATTGAGGTTGGCGCAATGACTTACTTATCAGCGATGTTTTTATTTCCCTTGGTGATGCCCATTTGCAGAGTCGTTCTGCACTGGGGGTGTCAGCAGCAGCCGACTTCTATTGATGGAGCGCGGAGAGGCTACAACGGAACTTCCTCTTTCGTGATCAGCCGCGCCGGTCCAGCTCTTTTTCAATTAGATAGCTCATATAAGAGCGCCGTGATATCTGCTCATGCACATGTCTGCTGCGGGCTTAGTCGAGATGCCAGGCGGGCACAACGGTCGCCGGGTCGGAAAGTCCGCTGCGCTCCGCCAGATTTGACTATCCGCTGCAAGCTTAGAGACTACTTGTATCGCAGCTATCAAATGAATCGCCGCGATTATATCCATGTGGCACGTTTATGTGGGAACTTCCCAAGATTGGTATCGGCAGGTGTTTGACCCCGCGTTGCCGTCAGATTGCTGCTCGACAAGTCTAGCAGCTTTCGCGGCTCTGTAACACCATTTGATTTTTATCCCAGTGGATGCAGAAGAAATGGGTGTTTGATTGCGATACAGCATGCAACAAACAGCTGTTTTGTGCAGGGCTGTTTGGTAGGTACACCTAGGAATAACATAGGTATTTATAACATGGGGGAGGTGGGGGGGGGGGGGGGCGGAGTTCCGGACGACCTCCCTAATAATTTCACTTCCCTAATGCAGCCTAATGCATAATGGTCGACATTTTTGTGTTGGACCACCAATCCTGAGAACCTGGTGGAGCCCTTGAGAAGTCTACAGCTCCGTCACTTTGTACTTTGCGGTCGTGGCAAGGCTCGCCACAGTGGGCCTGAATAAAGTGCGTGCTTCTGTATTACATAAAACAATGGCAGGGTGCATGTAGCAATGACGTGAACGTGGTCGGTAAAGTCAGAGATGACATCATATGCTGTAAAACTTTGTCAGGTAAGTCGAAACGTTTCACTGGAAGGCGAATGTAAATCTGAGAGGGAAGTCCTACAACCAGTTTAATGTAACGCGCATGCTAGTGTGAAAGGACCGCAGGAATGCCAAAAATGCGATGCATTTTGTCATCGCCAAAAAATTTGCTTGTTGTAACTAGTACAACAAAGTACCTACTTGTCTCCCTGATCCGTAAGCAAAACAAGTTATCATGCAACACATTTTTAATAAGTCTTGATGACGTTCGCTTTAGAGTTGCGCACTGAAGGAAGCATTTAGGTATTCCTGAAGTCTGTCCAAGCTTCAAGATTAAAGGGACCCTCCCACCTTCAAAAAAGTTAATGAATTGGCACGAAAGTGATGTCGCTCGGTTCAGAAAGAGCGAAAACGAATATCTACCAAATTTCATAGAAAAATATTCACCGGTTTTCAAGATATTAGACTTTTACTTTTGTTTACTTTTTGGGATTTACGCTGTTCCTAGCGACTTTATTTGAAAGTGCGGCATTGGTTGCGCGCAAAGCAGCATATACCACCGCGTGCTACCAAACGTTTTAGTAAAAGATTTAAAAATCGTTAGATCTCCGCTGACGTCACAAATTCTAAGGGGGCATACCAATGCACTAGCCCCTTAGAATCCGAAAACTGCAAGTTTGAAATTCCATATCTCCGAATTAAAGCATTTGTCGATGTTGTGAGTGCCCAAACCGGTATTTGCAGGCCATGGCCACCAATTTGGCTATCTCAAGTCAAAACTAATGTTAAGGTGGGAGTGTCCCTTTAACTATTTAATGTGTGAACGAACGGTTTGTTGCAAACCTTTTTGCGAGCATTTGCACTCCTTCTGAAATGAAGTACTGTTCTAGGTACCTATGTCTTTTCTGTTAGCCCGTGCTTGGGGGGGGGGGGTCACGCCCCCTTTATGGTTTTTCGCGAATGTCTAAAAAAAAAAAACGGCGGCGCGCTCTGTTTTGGTACACCTCTCCATCCATTTTTTTCCGCACATGTTGTGAAAATTTTAGACCCGAGTCATTCAAGGTCAGGTCACCAGATCACGTGAAGTGACCTTACCTCAGAAAAAGTTCAAAGGCTCGTTGTAGCTACACCGACATAACGATCGCTTTGAAACTTTCAGCGATTGATAAGAGTATCAATGTGTATAAAATGTTTATCTTGGAATATTATACGTGACCCAGGGTTAGGTCAATTTTGCGACCTCTTCATTGGGTGAAATGGGTCAATGGGAGAAAATTAAAATACGCCTCTTTTGGACGAATGTCGTTCTAAACACTCTCAAACATCGCTTTTTTACAGGTAGACATGACGCACTTAATTGGAAATTGCACCTGTGGCCCCTCTGTGCCCCTGAGGTTATCTCAGCTCATGAAAGGTCACCAGCAGTTTTTTTTACTATAACTTTTGATAGAGACGTGCTAGAGCGGTGGAAACACTTCAGATGTGTTAAGCTCGACGATACAGATCGACTGATATGCAACATGACCCTTTCTAGTCAGTTAATGACCTTGACCTGAGATCAAATTTTCAATATGATCTTTCAAGTTCAACCTATAGTTCATTCGACGTGTCTCGACGAGAGGACCACGGGTTAACAGTATTCGATTAGTCATTAGACGTCTTTTGACGCGTCATTCAGGGTAAATACCGAACAGTGCCGTTTTTGTGAGAATTTATGGGATGAAGCTCGATAGGTTAATCTTTGGTGATCTACTGGTATAAGTACCTTTTTACCTTTTTATCTGATTCATGCGTTGAATTGCCCTGGCATTGGCCCAGGTGTGATAATTCAGGTAGATGACATTGATAACATGAATCATGTAAACATAAAGATGATTATTCAATGTTCAAACTACCGTCCAGAACCAAATAGTGGGTGAAATACCAAAGCTTCCGGAGGGCGCGAGAACACGTAAGGTCCTGAGAGCCTACCAAGACCGTCCTCGACAGCTTAGAGGATTTGTATGGCCATTTGCATGAACGTTGGCTTATTTGCATCACGATTTACCGTCTCTGAGTCTGGACCGTGACGATTTTGAGTTTGGCTCCTGCATATAATGTGCAGAATGCGGATGGCTGAGTCGTAGCTTTTTGCGACGCGTGTTGTGCTATGTTCATGTTGCTTACGGCACCGTTAATTGCATTACGATTTACGGGGGCATTCGCAGGTAAGTGTTCACTCTCCTGTATAACTAAACGCATGTAGACGTAGATAGGCATGTTATCGCAAGTGATCCAGGTAATATGAGATAGAAGGTTATGATAGAAATTCCCTTATGTATACGATGGGGGTGTCCCGACTCCCGAGTTCAAAATCCGAATAGGTATATTATATATACCCATCTAGGTGGCATATAGCCAGAGGACAGCATGTACTTCAGACTACAGCCGATTTGTTTAAATGCCTCTTCTAATACAAGCGTCCAAGCACAGCGACCCTATGAACCTCGCCAGATAGCGGATGATCAGCAACTTTAATACGTCCTACCCACTCACTCATTGATAGCGCACTTGAGCTCGCCGATAACAGCAACAATAACCGTGTTTACATAGGGTTCCCTTAATCCTCCCCTATTTGTCTCTTAAATGTCCCTTATAAAGGAATCCTCTGTCTCCTTTACCTCGCTTCACTACAAATATGGCGCAACTAAGTCATTCTAGAAGCAGTTTGCAATCTTTGCTTACCTTTAGGGCTCTCCCAAATAGCTTCCAGACTAGACACTGAGGTAAAAGTGATAGCACATGAAAGCTCAAAGCAAGAAAAATCAGAAAACTATCTGGCATTTAACATACTTTTAACGGCTGAGCTATTATTCAAGTAGGTGTAATCACATCCACGGCAATATCAGAACACCGCACCTGTCGAATTTCTGTTGAATTTCTCCCTTGACTTTCTGCCGTTTATGCGTTAATGCCACTTAAAAATCCTCAGTCGGCGCACGTGCGCTTGTCGAGTCGGGGACCACCAGTAGGACGATTCGGAACTGCCGGCCAATCAGCATGCCGCTTTTGTGATATGGTAGTTTGAGAACCACTGGATATGGTAGCGTAGCAGCTTTTGGAAAGGCGCTACGCTACCAAATCCTCCCCTATTTGTCGCTTAAAGAGGGAATTGAAGGGCAGGATAAAAATACTTCAAAATATGAATTGTTGAATTTCAAGTATTAAATAAACCCAATTTATATTGTTTACAGCATAAACGATGCTTTGTATGCTTCTAACAACAATAGCGCCCATAGCAACGTTACACGCGATCGCTATGATGCCTAAAATTCGATCTGAAAATAGGGGAGAAATAGGGGAAGATTAAGGGAACCCTATGTAAACACGGCTAATGAAACTATCCCAGCTCCCTTTCGGCGCGGGTATCGCCCGTTTTGCACCACACTGACGCACCTTATAACTGACGCTCACCGCTGTGGTAGGCCCGGGCTTAATTGGATGGACTTCCCAGCCACGATCAGCTGAGGCCATATGGCGGTGCACAGACCTGAGGGCAGCCCGCCCATGAGCAGCGGCTCTGCCGGCCGTGCACGGCATGACGGCGTCGACAGGTACCGCTTGTTCTGCATATAGAGGGATACGGTGCTAGATTTCCCGCGCAGAGAATCGCTGGGAGGGACACTCCCTCAAGTTCCTTTTTTACTGACCATATAGGAATTTTCTTATGATTGGAAACTATTCATTAGTTGCTTAGCGGGAAGTACCGTGCCGGAAGTACGGGGGAAGCGTTGAGAAACAAGTGTGCTGGCACTGATGCATTTGTATCGGGCCAGCTATAGGCCTCAACTATGGTCCCATGATTCTGAAATCTGAGTGTAGCTGGTGACTAAGCGCTGACAGCCGGTCGCCGTGCCCCTTTGAAGAGGTCGGGAGGAGCCCCGCCCCGCGACCGGGGTCTTTCCTGGCCGGAATGGGATTGTTCAACTGTATCAGGGGTGCAGTCGGTGGTACCCATAGAGGAAGTGCTTGGGGGAAAATGTGACAGTTTTATCATTTATGCTGTTGTATAACAAGCTATGCAATCTCGTATTTTCGGCAGGGGACCAGCAGTTTCAGCTAAGGGAAAAAAAAACGTTCTCTTGGAACACCCTCGATTTGTCAGCCACACTTTTATTAGTTGTTAGTTATTCGCATACAGCGCTAGCTGGGAGGAAGTGAACTAATTGTTTGAAAAGATACCCTTAATCCCAACAAGGCTCTTACCTATATGGTGGGCGCCGCCCGAAGCTGTCGTTGGCTGTTTTTCTATTGAAGCTGTCTCTTTTTTCTTCTTTGATATTTTCAGGGGTGCTGCTGATGGTATGTAGGTATGCACAGTGGAAGTGCTTGGGGAAAAATACGACAATTTTATCATTTAGGTACGCTGTTGTATAAAAAGCAGTGCAAACTGCAATCTCGATTCTCGCAGAATCTGCAGAGGAAAGTCCTCGGCCTGTGTTCTGTAAAAAATGCACACTTTTACACACATGGGTCAGCGCCGTTGTAGGGAAGTTGAATTCACATTGTCATAAAATGAAATGTCATTTCTAGAAAGATTTGCAGTAGGCGACGATCGAGGGTAGAAGGCAGAAGCTGTTATCTACTCTTTTCTAGTTTTATATTTTGGTAATAAACCTGCCTATCATTTTCATAGGGATTTATTTTTATCATTTTAGAATATGAACAATGACACGCAGAATAGTAGGCTCATGTGATGTCCCTCATGTGATGTCCAAGGTGAACATCCGGTGAACGGCGTTGTCCACGTTCGGGACATTCCAATTTACATGGCTCATTTGCTTTATTTCCGGCGTGAGGGCTGAACAGTGGTTAGTGGATATTCCTTTCGCTATCGCTGCGATGTCTGGCCGATCTTTATATGCTCATGTGCAAATGACAAGCGACAGATCAATATTGTTGGAAACCCCAGAAAAATTGATATTGGCCATTAGAGTTGTTCTTCTCGGTGGTCATTGGTGAACGCGCCTGTTTGTAACATTGGGAGCAGTGGACTGAGGAGGGAGGACTTAAGAAAATTTCCCTGCTCGGACTTGAACTCACTGCCTTGCGCTTACGAAACTCGCAGTTTGCGCTTACGAAAAGAGACTATACAACACAATGCAGGGTTGCTGTGCCTCGGAACCCTGCAGTACACTAAAATTTCTTAATAAAGCGATTGTTATTAGCACAGAAAAAAACGTCACCGTTACCCAGCACGCCAGTCGCTACATAGCGGTGGTTTTCACCACAGTGAGAGTTGGGACGGACCCTGCAGATTATTAACGTCTGAGCGCCTGCAAGGTCGAGGCAGATCGAGCCGATCCCCCTGGGGTTCCCGCGTTCTGACGCAAAAACGGGAACACTGCATCTTCCTAGTTTCTGAGCCCCAATTATTAATCGTTATTTCCCCCGCTTTACCTTGTCCGAGCATTGTTGAAACTGGTCGCAACCGCATGTCGGTATCACCAGGGAAATGGGGGAAATGTTGCAGTTGGTTCAGTAAACCTGCTCGTGTCGAGAACCGTGTGGCACTTACGGAAGTCGACGGAATAGTGACGCATCCATCCATGTGCTGGAATTGTCAGAATGACGGGAGACAGTGGGAGACAATCGGAAACGGACTGCCACCCTCGTATTCCAATATATTTTAATGCATCTTCATGCGTTATATGGTGCACCATGCTAGCTAGTAATTGCAAATGTCCAGGTGAATCCCAAGGCATTAGTCATAAGTATAAGTACCCTTATACGGTAATACGATCGAAACAAGCTTGTTTTAGCACTCCACTGTTCATACGCTGTCGCAAGTTGCAACCTTGGCTGCAAAGTACTCATGGGCCTCAATGTGCTCATGGGGTACGATGAGTCATATGGAGGGGAAGATTCGGTCGACTAATACGGGAATACGTTTTGCAGCTGATTTTGTTCTGATAGCTTTTCGCCCCGGGAATAATGGGTTAAACATGCATTTTTCTCTCTTGCTGTCCCTCTCTTGCTGTTCTAAAAAGTGGAAACGGATTATATGTTAGTAAAGTACGATCCATGCACCTACATTCCGATTTTTAAAAGAATCGGTTAAAAATGTAGGAGTAATTCAAATTTAAGTGAAGTCACGACGCACATATTTTTAGAGCTTGTACGGGAATGCATCATTCGATTCGTCGTGAAAACTGCATCAAAAACATTCAAAAAGACAACTTTTTGGGTTTTAACAATCAACGTCGATATTTGACCTCACCTGACCTGACCTTGACACGACTTCGAACTGGACAAATATGGTCCATATCACACCAGGAAATACGGTTTGTGTCAAAAGATCAGGCTTGAATTAATGGCTAGTTGTGCCAAATGTCAGCTCTATTGCCTGCGTGTTACGAGCAATCACAAAAAAAAAACGCGTGGGTGTCGCCCCCATACGTTTTTCAGCCTCCCCTCGGCCGGTTAGGGTTAGAAATTAGAAAATAAAGTATTACAGCCCCCATGCGAGGTAGGTAAATGTTGCCGTGCTCGTACAAACGCGACACAATTTCTCCCAGTGATTTCTCTGACTAAGAGAGCGTCCCTGCAGTGGGCGGCTCGGTATCCGCCGAACTGACACCAGGGTCCAGGACCTCCCAGTACCGAGTCAGCCGACCTCCCTGCCCTGCCGGCCGCCTCCCGATCGGGATGTCCCGTGAGTGCCCGCCGGCGGCCGCCCCGTCGCTGTCATCCCCCGGGCCCCTCCCAGCCGTCCCTCGCTGCCCTGCAGGGTAAGTCCGACGAAGCGCCGCCGCTGCGGCCCGGCCCCGACGCGACCCGGCCGTCCCGACCTCGCGCCGCTCGGTGGCGCTCGGGGCCGGTGCCGCGCGCCGGGATTCCCAGCCGAGTCTGTATAGGCGCGCGCCGCGCCTCGGACGGCTCAGTACGCACTCTGGCGAGCTGTTGTGAGGACTGCCGACGCTCCGGTGCAAGACGTGAAGTCTACGCTTGTGTTCACGATACCAACCGGGTCAGCCGGTAACGGACTCGGTCAGCTGAACAACCAGTGTTTTGTAGTCATGTCTAGGCGAGTGAGTGTAAACGGAAGAGGAGCGGTGCACGCGGTGGCTGACTGCGCCCCGCCACCCTCCCGCGGCACGGCCTTCTTCTCGGCACGCTCTCGGCACCTACCCGTCAAGACGTGCGAGTCGCCAGCGTCGCTGGACCAGATTCTGGACAGCGGGTTCATCTCGGGTCACCTGTCGCCGACCACTCCGCCTCCGGCCGGCTACCGGTACCCCAAGGAGGCGACGGCGCGTCCCAGTGACGCCGGGGAGGAGGCCAGCCGCCTGAGCGAGGAGCTGAGCGGCCTGCAGCTGGAGGAGGGCCGTCTGGACGCCGCCGACCGGGCACTCTGGGAGGAGCGCTACATCACCGCCCTGGAGGAGGCCTTCCGAGGCGACGAGGACGGAGACACGTGAGTAATACTACATTGGAAGGGTTGATTGGGTGATATCAAATGGGCGTGGGGCACTGTTACAAATCGTAGTGTTCCCAAACGGTATCATGTGTTAACCGTTTAAAAAGAGTTAGCTGATAATTGATGTGTTTAAACCCTGCTAGTGAGAAATGTATGTTAGGAACCCGTTTTTAGGAAGCTTCATTTGAAGTGTAACGTTTCCTCTTAAATCTTATTATATACCTAACCAGCTTTTCTAGTCGTTGCATAAGGTCAATCGCCTTTGTGCTTGTAACTTTAGATTGTCAGGCGGTGACCACTGGCCACGTTAGAATTATTGAGCCGCCTCGCAGCGAGCGAGCCTGATTTCCATACTGTTTAGCTTGATGTTACAGCTGGCGCACCAGCTGTCTCATTACGTAGGCTTTAGCCCATGTTTATGGGCCCTCCTGGTGTTAATGTGCATGTCGTCTGCCGGTTCCAGAAGCGTCGATCGGAAATTCTAAAACGTCTAATTGAAACGCATTCCTTCGTGAGTCACATGTGGGTTGTTGGAAATTTTGTCTTTCCCTTCGCCGGTTGCGGGCTATTCCGGGTAATTCTGGTCGGTTCCCTCGCCCGGTACCATCACCTGGCCAGTCGCGTACGAGCCCTACAATCTACATGCAAAACTGTTGAGGCATCCTCCTTACCGGGCACGAAGACCGTTTTACCCGGTGGCGGAGCTGCTGGCCGGAAAGCGGCCGCCGATGGCCGCTCCCTCCTGGAACGGCCGGCCGGCCGGCGGGGCTGTGTGTCGGAGCGGCCGCTCATGGCCCGCCGGCCGAGGAAAGACGGGCGCCGCCGCGGCAGCTCGCAGGTGCGCTGGGATTCCCGGCTGTAACCGGCGTGCAGCGCCCGCCTCCCGCGGAAATCCCGCGCCATTCTCGCGCGGACCGGGCGCGGGTCAAGGCCGGCCCGGTCACCGGCGCCGGCGGCTGCCGTGTCGCCACAGGAAAATGCCGCCTGAATGAGGTCGTCCAGTCGGTTGGGAAAGCCAAAAACAAACAGGACACCGCGCTGTGGTGGCGCAGCGCGGCGCGATAAGGGTGCCGTGCGCTGCGTGGCGAGGGGAGGGCATTCAGGTGGCCTGGCGCTCCTGCGCTCGGTCAATATGCCCGCTCTGCCGGCGGCGCTCGCTGCAGCCGACCCCATCCACTCGGGGTCGAAGAGCACCGTTCTGGAGGCTCTCTCTGTGCGGGATTTCCGTGCACCGCGACTGGCAGCAGCACTCCGCAGCGCCCAACATCAAGGCGCCACCGCGGCCACAGGAAAGCCCGCCTGTCTGACATGGGCGCCCACCTGATCGGTGACGGCTGACGCCGCTCACGACAAACTCACGACACGGCTTGTCGGGTCATCGCGGACGGAAAGACACGGGACGAGCCACGGCACGGTCCGATCTCAGTCGCCGCCCATGCATTCTGACGCCTCACCCCGTGAACCCTCCTCGCTGTCTAAGCAGTCGAGTAGGGCGCTGACGACCCTCCTCGCTGTCTAAGCAGTCGAGTGGGGCGCTGACCGTGCCCCTCTGTCCACAGGCACCTTCACCTGGCCATCATCTACGGCTACGAGCGAGTGGCCGACTGCCTGGTGCGCCTGGTGCCGCACCCCGACTTCCTGAACCTGAGGAACAGTTACATGCAGGTACGGACATAGCAGCGCGCTGAAAGGCCGCCGCGGTTTTCCCGAGGTCACGATAGCTGACGAGATATGAATGCCCGCGCGGAGTGCTGCGCCCTGCTGACGTTTCTGGGTTTCGTATTGTAACGGTATATACGGCATATTTGTGTGGATTTTAATCCATTGATCTTTTTTAGGGATGTCCATTCTGCTATCTATGAACCGGTTGTGATTTGTAGGATAGCGTCATCAGCCAATATGAATTTTTGCGCATTTCATCAGAGCTTTATCAATGGAAAATCCATTAGTTTTGCTGTGTGGTTATCCGTTATAACCGTATGGTTTTGGCGCCGACAGTCATATTCGTGGTTTCCTTATCCACCTATCACAAGGGTCATTGATCCGCAGCTCTGGTCATGCTGAAATACCATAGTGGTTTTGTTGTCAAATAACCGTTCTGCAATGCTTGGACTGGACCGTAACACCGGTCTTGAGACGAATAACTTGTCTGGCCAATGGGCATGTCCCGCAGTATTTACGTATGCCTACACCTGCATTTGTTGGAGTCACGCAGACATAACGAGGCATCGTTAACATTTGCGTATGCGGCACCCATTGGCGGCTGTTTGGTCTCGTTGCGAGGGGCGATGGAGCGTCTCGTTAGTGGCGCGGCCGGCTGTGCCGGCGGCAGGGAGTTCCCGTGGCAGGAGAGAGGCAGACAGGGGAAGCCCGCGCTCGTTAGACGCTCGAATGGGCACACCAAATGCAAAGTTCATGGCTATAGCCAACACGCAACGGCAACACTGAAGAAAGTCAGGATGGCTGTCCGATTCAGGCCGTCGGCACCATGGCATTTTTGACGAGTAACGCTCCCCGACCGGCCGGTGGCGTCTTCAGTCACGCGAACTCGAGCTGCACCGTTGCGCTGTTGGAAAACTCGGTCGCTTTTAATTTAGCTATCTATTTAATTTGGCAGTACCGTTAGAAGTTGCGGTGAGGTCCATGGAACTTCCGCGACCACTCAATCCGTTTTTATGCCTCCTCTTTCACTCCTCCGGCGTATTGTACTCTCCAAAGTCACTCCACCATAAGTTGATGTCGTCATGGCCGTGCTACCCCCGGAGTTGTTTTCCGGCCCGACCCCTGACCACAGCTCCCTCGCTCCCCAGACGCCGCTGCACCTGGCGGCGCTGACGGGCCAGGCGGCTCTGTGTCGTCACCTGCTGGTGGCCGGCGCTGACGCCAGTCTCCGGGACCGGCACGGCAACACGCCTCTGCACGTGGCGTGCGCGCGCGGCGACCTGCTGGCCGCCCAGGCGCTCACCAGCACCGTGTCCAACGACGAGACGCGCGAGGCGGCGCTGCGTTACACGCTGCCGCCCTCCCTCGCGCTGCCGCCGCTGGATGAGTGGAACTACCAAGGTGAGTGTCTCCCACCGACCGGCACGGTTTGCACGCAAAACCCTTGGCGACACTCGAAAGATGTTGGCCTCTCTTTCATAAAATACGTGTATTTTATATTTTTGCGTCCTCATTAGTTGCAATGTCCCATCTCAACGCCTCACAGCACAGTTACATCAGAAAACACCAATTATTCCGCATTATTACATCATTAGAAGGTCCGAGATATAGCATATTGCACCAGCAACCACCGTCTCCAGCCAACATGACACCGATGTCTATGTAATCTGTATACAACCGCTCATAATTGCTCCTACTCCTATTACACAATCATCTCACAAGCCAATGATCGCGCAATCGGGAGTTGCTCGCTCTGAGTGTGACGCAACTGACGGCGGCCCCGGTGATGTCCGGATGTGTCAGCGGCACCGAGCTGCTGACGCACGGGCGGACGTGGCGGCTGCCCTGACACCCTCTGTTTGTCCGTGGCCGAGCCGGGAGTTCCCAGTAGCCGCGCGGCGGTGCCGGGCCGGCCGGGACCGACCCAGGCGGCGTCAGGGGCGTCTCCGGACCCACACACACTCGCCGACAATCGATGACGGTTTTCCGAGCTCGCTCTGACGAATGGGAAGTGCCGAGACCGCGGCGGCAGCCCCCAGCCCGCCGTCACAAAGCAGCGGATAAAACCGAGCACGGCTCGACAGGCGCGCGACCATGCTCTTTGTGCGGTTACGGCCCTGCTCAGGACAGTCCCGTCCTCAGCGCAGTCGGCGCGTGCTGAGACAGCAGAGCCAGTCATATGGCCAAATCAGGTTATAGCAGTCAGACTCGTGTATGATTATTGTGACATATCGCGCTAAGCTATTCTCGAAAAGCTTCTCCGCTTAGGGATATGTCTGGTGTTATGCGGCAAATCGGCTCACTGATAATATGTTAAGCATCACCAATGAGGCCTAAACATTGGAAGCTCCCTTTTAAGTCCCTGGCTATTGAAAGGCTCTCCAGGTTTTTGTTTAAAATTATCGATTTTCAACCGTCAATGATTTGTATTCACCCTAAAACATTCATATCTTGACACAATCAATTGTTTACCGATTGTATATTCCCTTTAGAGGACCTTCCTCTGAAGATGGCTCGCTCGGGTCCTCACGTGACGGTTGTGACGTAACGCCCTCGACGCTCTGTGTCGATCAATCGGGCGACACGGTACGGTATTCCCTGACAGTCCCCGGCGCGGCCCGGCCCGGCGGACGATAGCTCCTTATCGTGTACTCCCGGCCGCCGCTCGTGACTAAGAGCTCAGCGCTTTGGTGTCCATTGTGTCACTCACCGGGGTGCCGCACGTCAGCAGAAACTGACGGGGAAGGCCGCCAAAGACCCGGCCGCCCCCGGCGAAGGGGCAGGGGTCACGATGGCAGGGCAGAGGTCACGGCGGCAGGGCAGGGGTCACGCCACCCATACAGGTAGGCGAACAGCGACACTGACGAGGGGCCAGGCGGACGGGCGGGAGGAGGAAGACCCGATCAGGAAAGTTGCGAAGTTATTGGTTGGCGTAGTGGTCAATGGCAAGAAAATAGCGCTATTCCCACTGCTTATTGAAAGCGCGAACAATGCAAGACGTCGAAATAACGGAGGGTTGCAGCTGACATTTAGTGAGCTAATTTAAGACCAACTTTGAGTTAAAGTAACTTCAAACCCTCCAACCTACCGCTTACTGAAGCGCATTATTAAAAATTGATTTACAGTCCCCGACCCATGTTCTGACGGTTTAATAATAAATAAATCTTGAGCAGGTGATCTCCCACCCATTTTATGGCCGTTTGACGCACTGAAGCGACGAAGGCCTGTTCGGGATAGGGAACCCCCGGGACCAGCCTACCTGTAATATACATACCTCCCGTCGTGCCCTTGATAATGATAACGTCTCCCGTGCCTTGGCCCGTCAATCCTGCCCGAGGTTCTTCCCTGGAGGTGCCCGTTTACATAACACCACCAATCACGCCATAGCCTGTTTGGCAGGGAACGGAGCCCGCATGGCTCAGTGCGTTCGCATCAGCATTGAATTGTAAATTCAAGAGACTCGGCATCACGTTTGACCTATAAACATGTGATTGTTTCCGAAAGCGGGTCCATGTGGCCTCGCTATCGTATTCTCGATGACACGTCAGAATGGTTCCCCACACTCGCTCAGATTCCCCCACCGCGTCCCCGCAGCTCCCACCGCATACCCTCCTCCCCACCTCGCCCCGCTCCTCCCCCTTCCGGCCACCGGAGCAGATCGTCGGCTGCAGGCCGTCTCTCTGCCCCAATACGTCCTCTGTTGGACCGGAAATGCCGCGGCACCGTATTTTTAACGGGTCTTTCCGTCCGGTGACTGCCAAAAACGCCAGATCTGGCGCTGTCCCTCTCGAAATAGGGCGTCGCTCTGCTGGCCGGTCCGAGCCTGTCCGCTGATTCAGCCTCGCGTCCCGTGCGTCGCACGTTCTGGGGATGTGTGGGGCCCCACCGTCCGACCCCGGCTCCGCAGTGCCGTCCCTGATTCACCCCGCATGGGCGGAAGGACTCCCCCGTTGCGCTGACATTTCAGGGATGTGGGGTGTTTTTAGCTGTCACTTTTGTGTGAGGCACAGCTCATGCTTCCGAGTGGTAGGTCTCTGGTGCTAGACCAGAGACCTAGTCATAGCCAATGGTTGACAACTTCAGTCTGAACAAACCAGCCGGTGTGTGAAGTTGTTTGATCTGTAATACAGATTTCACTGCAAAGGGAGATCCCCACAAGTTTCAATTGAAACATTGCGTGATGTGCCATGTTTCACCTGAACCATCATGTCCAGTTGTGATAAAGGCTCAGATGACTACAAACTGCGCATCGTTAGAGTTCTAGAACGTTCAAAGACGGAGAAACATGATGCCTTTTATCAGCAATGTACACAATGTTTATCCATTTGAGATGCACCGCCCTGTTGCATTGGGTCTACGATAACATTACCCGTCGGACCTTCCGGCGATGTCACCCAGTCGCTGACGGGGTGTTTCGTGACGCGGCGTGTGTCTGGGACGGCGGGGCCGCTCCCACGCTATAGTGTCGGGCCGCCCCGCCGCGCCGACACCGCCGTCCCGTCAGTCGATGTCGACAAATAGCCGTAAAAACCCGCCCGAGCCGGGCAGTTCGCGGTCTCCCACCATCAGGGCCGCTTTGACACGGCGCCGGCCGCCGCCTCTCCGAGTCGGCCGCCGACATCAGCGGCCGGGAAGTACGCCGGTTTCCCCTGCGGCGCGGCGCGGAGCTGCGGCAGCCCTTCGCTCGGCTCGGGACGTTCCACGGCCGACAGCGGAGCCGCCGGCGGCCGGAGACCGAGCCGTGGACTCCCGCGGCGCCAGAGAACCATCTGGGAACAATGCGCCGGCGAAACGGCCGCATGTAAAACAGGGTCGGTGACCTGCTGCGCTTCCCGAGCGCCCCGACCAGTGTCGGAGGATGTGCTGTCATCCATCGCCAGTCCACCCCGGGTCACACGAGTTCAATATTCCGCCAGCTGAATTTGAAAGCGCATAGTTCAGCGTGCAAGGCGGCGCTACAAAAAACACCCAGTCGCCGAATGTTCTGTGACACGGGTCTGTTACATCAGACCTCGGCACATCTTTTCATCCGCCATCTGCCATCCTTGCACAAAGAAAAACACGCGCCATCACGGCGAAAGTTCAGCTGGCGCGTCACGTTTGGCCGCCCCCGCGTCACGTCTCGCCGCCCGCGCCGCAGACAGATGCGGCGATCGCGCGCCGCATCTTGACTCCGGCAACGGGGTGGCCGGCCGGCCAGTCACGCCGCCAAGCACGGTTATGCATCGCGGAAATTCCCGCTGCTGTGCAACCGGGAGGCCGCTCCGACACGCCGCCGAGACGGTCACGGAGATGGTCACGGAGATGATCGCGTCACGGATATGTCACGGAGACCATTACTGACCTGCTGTCGGTCGTCACGGACAGGCGAGAGAGATCGGAGGAAATCTAACAAACCCATCAGTGTCCGATGTCGAAAGAGAGAACAAGCGGGGTTTCCTCTCGGTCAGAGAGGCTACCGGAGACCCGGGGATGGGTCACCGATCCGCCTATCCACCGGAGAAGGGATCTAGTCGGGCGGGTTTCCCAGCACGGCCGGGGTTGTCCCAGACACTCCCCGTCCGCGGGACAGCCTCTGCGGCGGCCGAGCTCTCCGCGCGGAATACACAGCAGCCTTGGCCGGAATATAGCGCCCAGATAGTGGCGGCCTTCGCCCGGCCGGCCTCGGATCTACATGCCCTCAGGGTGATATGTGACACCAAATTACTGACCTCGCTGGCCCACAGCCAGCAAACTATCAACATACAGCGCACGAGCGCCGTCCTCAGGCGCAGTACACGTCCCCCGTGACCCGCCGTCGCCCTCGCCACGCCGCTGACCGCTCTCTCCTCTGTCCACAGGTCTGAGCTGCCTGCATCTCGCCGTGCTCACTGGCGACCGTCGCCTGGTGGCGCACCTGGTCTCCCATGGCGCCAACGTCGCCTGCATGGAGGGCAAGAGCGGCCGGACGCCCCTCCACCTGGCCGTCGAGGCGGGCAACATCGTCATGCTCGAGTTCCTGGCCACGATGTGCAAGGCTGATGTGCGCGCCACCACGTACGGCGGTCTGAGTGGTTACCAGCTGGCGCTGCTGAACGCCCGGCTCGATGTGGCCGAGGTGCTGGAGTCGCTCGGAGCGGCGCCTGACGCCCTGCCAGAGTCGGATATGGAGCTCTCCGACTCCGAGCCCGAGGTAGGCAGCACGGGGAGCGGCGGGGTGGGGGAGAAGGGAAACGGCTGTCCTGAGTTTTCAGCTCCATCTAGACTGTCTGGCTTTCACCGTTATCGATGCATCGAACAATTTTATATTATTTTTCTCTCTGCAACACACCTGGTGATAGTTGTTCAGTACCTGGATCTTAAAATTGTCGATAATCCACTTGAGTCTGTTCTCCGCCAATTTTGTCTTCGTGGTGCGAGCCTAACGGGTTTTCTTCCATCTTTGCAGATGCTGCTGAAAGCTGACCTCAGCGACGTCCGGATAGGAGGCCTGCCACTGGTGGCGGCTCAGTGAGCGCTACCCTTGGCGAGGGCAAGATTCACCGTCGCCGGGCGTCACTGACCGTCACCAGACGTCATCGGTACATCACCAGACCGTCATCAGACGTCATCGACCGTCACCAGACGTCATCGGTACGCCACCGACCGTCAGCAGGCGTCAGTACACCATCGGCGCGGGCCTTACCACCAGCTGGCGCCACCAGCCACCCGCTCCGCCTCTGCCGTCCGTCCATTCGTCACAGAGCTCGCCGAGCTAACTCGCCGGGCCGAAGCTGCCGAGTGAGGCACCAAGGAGAGTCCTGCACGTGCCGTCGGCCAGTGACCGGTCTCCGCCGACGCGTCGGACAAGCCCACTGCGGATTCAGGCCAGCGGTGACGTCACCAGCGATGATGCACGGCGCCGACCGCAAACAAATGCGGATTATGCGGTTTCACCGCATTAGAGTCGCTGGTTTTCTCTGGAGAATGAACTCAGCATTAGAAAGGAACACCAAACAATCGCATTGCCATCACGGCATGTGAATGTTAGAGGACACTGGTTGTTTTGGATACTGTGGTCGGCATGTGAATGTTAGAGGACACTGGTTGTTTTGGATACTGTGGTTTCGTCGTCTGTTTGTAAACTGTAGCTACATTACGCTACCTTTAGCTTACCAACTTGTTATGTAGAATGTGCACATGGTTATCCAAGCGATATATAATGTGTGTATATAATGGTCGGAGGTTTGAGATGGACGAACGTTTATATGTGTGTCTGCTATCGCTGGGGTTTGCCATCTCAGGCCGATTTCGATCTCATTCTGAGCGGTTTGTAGCGTGTGTCGTTGTAGTATTCATTTATCACTCTCATCGTGTATTATATTCATAGTCATCATCATCTACATATATTGTGATTTCATCTTTGTCATGTTCTAAATGACAGCAAAAACTTGCGAGTAATCTATTCGCTTGCTCGCTGTTTTGATAGTGATTGTTTCTTGTAATGTATGCCACATATAATTTTAATTATTCAAGTATATGTCAATTATTTACTGCGTAATATATTTGATCGTATTGCTATAAGCGTTTTGTTTTCGATAACTGTGGGATAAGTGTGGGCCACCCACATGCGGCTTCAAATTCACTGGGGGGAAAAAAAATTGAGGGCTGCGTTTGAAAGTAAAAGAGGTGTGGCTGTGCAATGCGTCGGCCGTCGAAATAGGCAAAAAAAAAAAAAAATTCAACGGAGGGTAAGAAGTGGAACAGGACAGCGATATGAGTCATGATAAGGCTGGAAGGCCAAAGAAGTGCGACGGTCAACCAGTTACTAGTGACAGAACCATGCAAGGCCGACATAGTTACGAGTACTTGTTATTCCGTGCATGATTGTCTCCATGCCGTATTCATCTTGCCCGTCCAATCGTTCCCATCTAATGCCATCCGCCGACACCGCTAAGGTCGAGAGGCCGTGACAGTACAGATAGTCACATGATCTTAAACACACACACAAATCTTGAGGCGCGGCCGGTCGCGGCTCATCCCGTCCCAGTCGCCTGTCGGTGTTAGTCCGGGGAGGTCATGGTCGCGCGCCCGTCTCCGCTGCTGGCCGCCGCCGCCGTTCTGGCGGTGCTCGGCGCCGCTGCTGCCGTGGTAGTGGCGCGGCGGCGACAGCGACGCTCCTGGACACCCATTGGCACCGTCGGGGCGCTCACCCTGTACCCGCTGAAGTCTGGCGCCGGCCAGCCGCTGCAGCGGGGCCGGGTCACCCTGCTAGGTCTGCAGACAGCGGACGGCGCCCTCGACCGCAGCCTGGCCGTGGTGTGTGGTGGCAAGGTGATGGACGCTGGCACGCGCCGACGTCTGGTGCTCATCTCAGCGGAGATATGTGCTGGCGAGGTGACGCTGTCGGCGCCAGAGGTTAAGTCGCTGACCGTGCCGCTGCCGAAGGAGGGTGAGGCGACCATGATGGAAGTCGACCTGAATGGCCACCCCGACTCGGGTGCCGACCTCGGCCCCGAGGCCGCGCAGTGGCTCCAGGAGTTCTTCGCCGACGGCAAATCCTACTCGCTGATGTACTTCCTACCCGGAGCGGTCACCCCGCGACGCACCTCTCAGCTTCCCCGGCCGTACGTCCACCTCGCCGACCCCGAGGACGCCGTCACATACAACTTCGTCACGCCCCTGTCGGTGATCTGCGACGCCTCCATCGACGAGCTCAACCGGCGCCTGGCCAGTCCGGTCACCGTCCACCAGTTCCGACACAACATCGTCGTCGGCGGCGCGGCGCCGTTCGATGACGACGACTGGCGTCTGGTGCGTGTGGGCGGCGCGCAGCTGCGCCGGGTGAAGCCCGTGCACCGCTGCGGCATCACGCTGGTCGACCCGAGCACCGGCGAGCGCAGTGACGCCATGGAGCCGCTGCGCACACTGAGGACGTTCCGGCTGGCGCGCACTGCCGAGGAGCGGCGTCTGTACAAGGAGGCGCCGCTGCTGGGCAGCGCGCTGGCCGTGGACCAGGAGGGCGAGGTGGCCGTGGGCGACACGGTGTATGTCACCAGGGACTGAGGGCCGCCCTGAGGCACAGATCATATGTCATACGTCATCAGGTGTATGCCATCAGGAACTGAGGGATTGACAGGACACAGTGAACTTTACCTAGGGAACAGGGCTAAAGGGCGGCGTAGGACGAGGTAACGAGGGACTCTCTTCGAGGGACGAGGTTAGGATAGGAGTCTTGTCTTGGGTTTAGAGCGAAAGGACATAACTAAAACATTAAATAAAAGAGCATATACTGGCCCGCAATTAAGGACGATGACGAAATGAAAGTATAAAACTCAAATCAGATACAAGTGACAAACAGATGATGGCAGGTCAGATGACCAATGTTAAATGCCCAAAACCGACCTGTTAGGAAGGCCCGAGCGGTCAGACCCAACCCAAAGGCCGAAGCATGCTCCCAAAGCACGCTGCATGACCAGAACAACATCCATCAACGAACATGCCTAGCAGTCCAGTCCATTGACAACAGGAACTTAATCTTAGGAAGACTAGTTTAACAACGTGTAACTGAATAATGAACATGACGAATCGCCTCCCGACCTCCTAATACAAGATCCTTTTTACATGTTTTTGATACTACTAGGATGCGGCTTACACAATCACAGGCACTACGAAGGCGTAGGAGAATCTAGCATTATGCAATTCATTGCTTATTTACCGATTACATTTATCGATTTCATCAAGCGTTCGCGACGCCATAATCGCGTCCGATCCGCAGCACGCTGAAGTGGGTTTTAATTGGTATTGCCCCGCGCTACAAGTGGACATAGGCTATCGCAATCACGCTCAAATTTGAAGGTTGGCCCTCGGGAGCAGGTCGCGTCTACAGAGCACCTCTCGTCCTGCACAAAAGACCCGTCAGACTGTCCGAAGGTCAGCACTCCGCAGTGGACAGCTCAGGGGTCGTTGGCCACTGGGTCTGTGCTAACACACTCTTAAAAAGCAGTCCTCGAAGCGAACAAACAAGAGCTATACAGTCCGTCCTTTTTTAGCCTACCTTGTACTGCCGGCTGATAGCCCACCAACCTACAAACAAAACCAAAGTCCCTCCGATCCAGTTTAAACCGCTTTGACCAGGCACACACTGACTATCCCGATACAGCCAGACCGAGGGCACCAAATGACCTTCACACACCGCGCCCACTCAGAGTAAAATATACCAGAATCAATAAACGGAGAGCGTGACCGGCCGGACTAGGGGGCGTCGTGGGACCAATAAATATACGGACAGGCCGCAGCGCATGGCGAGCAGGGGCTCTAACGTTTACACGGCTATGTCGCTTCGTCAGGCCCAGCGATGATGATTTAGGAGCCTGGATACCATTTCCTCTCTGAGATACGCATACGCCCCATCCCAGACCGGGCAAACAACGAGCTATCGTTGTGGCGTATGCCAGATCTATTCCAAGTACGCAAATCAGCAGCCTCACACAAACACTGGACATCACAGAGCAAACAATAACGGGACAGACTTCTGCAAACACAAACAACGGGCATGGCACAGGCAAATGAACAGAGCAGACTTGAGGTGCGCCGGAGCGCGAGTCTTCCAAAGGGAGCTAGAAAATGCACACCACCTGGATAAGGGACCCACAGGCCGCTAGGGTAACGCTCAACATTACGACCGAAACGAATTTCAAGACATCCTGACACACGTAAGCAGATTTCGAGAAGCCGGGGTGAGGGGGGGGGGGCTGAACAGTTGAACACGATATAATGTCTTACTAGTCGGATAAGAAGGTCTATGCCAGTTAAAGCCCGGAGTTAGGCATGCATTTAAATATAATTTCTGCTATCCTTCAGGTCCGACATCCTGGAACTTAGAGAAAAGACTACCACAGATAGAGAACTACAAATGTCTGAATAAAGCGAACAAAAATGCAACAAGCTGCGATATTTCATCACAGTTAATTACTCTCACACATGACTTATCATGGCACCGAGCAAATAAAACTCGTTCCACACCAACACAAATTGCCGCTGAGGTCCTTGGTTCGGCATGTAACTATATATGTCATGGTTCTGTACGCGGTGTGAACCGAGCTATCATCAAAAGGCAGGCTCCTAGGGAGCGGCACTGAAACACGACTCGACAAAATCTCCTTAGATAACATGGTTAGCAAACCACTCATCGGTCCCATTCACCGTCATACGCTGGATCCTTAAAGCGAGCGAGTGTAACACCGCTGTCATCCGAGCCTTCCGCGTGGTGAGCTCGGGCAGGCGGGACTAACCGAGACCGAACAACAGAGGTAGACAGTCCGCGTGTCCCGGCGGGCACCGCCCGTCCGCCGCGCGCGCACTGCGGCGCCCCGGGCAGAGATTCATCACTTACCTCACCGCTTCGGCGGTCCGCGGTCCCGTGGCGATGGTCCGTGGCCCAGTCACCCGGAGCGTCCACCACTTATAGCACGCGCGTTTGATCACTCGCTCCTCCCACCGTCTAGTCAGTGCGCAGTTACGACGGCCCCGGCTCCGGCTGTCCGTTGTGTTCATGCAGCTCCTCGCACTTCTCGAGCAGTTTGAGCAGCGGCGCCACGTTGTAGGGGAACAGATCCCTGGCCACCAGCCGCTCCAGGGAGAGGCGGAGCCGGATCAGTACGGTCATCAGCTCCTCCATGCGCGGCCCGCAGACGGCCACCAGGCGCGGCCAGCTGCGGCGCGCCGCCTTCAGGTAGCGCAGCAGGTACAGCAGGAAGCAGGTCTCGTTCGACACCAGAAAGTCGAGCAGCAGGTCGTGGTCTCGCCGCACCGTCTCCAGGAACTGCACGAAGCTGCGGTGCGGGCAGATGGCGCGCTCAAAGTCCTGCGGCAGGCGCACGCGGCCCGCCAGGCCGTTACTCAAGTCCAGCATACACAGCATCGCCTCCACCAGGTAATCGTCCTGATCGCAGAGCAGCACCACGGCCCACTCACTCATTGGTGTCTCCGGGTGAAAGTCGAGCCGCGCTTTGATCCAGCAGTCCAGCCGGCGCACCACCTCACGCAGCGTGCGCTCTATAATCACCATGTCCTGCTCCTCTGATCCGGAGCCGCCGGCGGACCGCGCCGACGCGTCACTGCTGCTGTCACACCGAGTCTCTTTCACCGTCACGGCCAGCGCTTTGAGCACGAGCAGCACAGTTTTCTGCAGCAGAGGCCGGTCACCGGCCGCCTCTCCGTCCGTACCGGCGAACGCGCGCACACCCCGCTCGTAGGGCACCAATTCGAGCAGCCGGCCGGTGCGCGCCTGACGCAGCAGCGCGTGCGCCAGGCCGGCCGGCTCCTCTGCCACACAGTCCTGCAGCGCGATGGTGCTGCCGTAACAGAGCACCTCACTGTACAGATCGAGCACCGCTCGCCACACGTGCGGCGACGCGTCATTGCCCAACGAGCTGAGCAGCCACTCCAGTCGGGCGTAAAGAGACTTGGTCTCAGCGATACTCATATTGTTCTTTACCGATATGACGGTGGCCCAGAGTCTGAGGAAGGCGAGCACCTCGGTCTCGTGTTCGGGCCGCGCCAGTAGCCGACAGAAGCGCTGCGTGATCGGTATCCAGCGGTTCTCCAGCTGAGCGGTGATGGCACACTTGAGTTCGGCCAGCGACTCGGGGTCGGCGGCCACGCTGACGGCGCGACACTCTGCCGGCAGCGGCCGCCCGCCGCCGGCGCCCGGCTCCTCGTCGTGCTGCTCGATGAGCCGCTGCAGCGCGTTCAGCGCGTGGCTCACCTCCAGCGGCCGCTCCGAGTCGAGCACGGCGGCCACGAGCGCCTCGACCACGGGCTGGGCGCGCTCCGGGGTCACTAGCAGCGCCGAGAGCGTCAGACACCGACCGGCCGCGCAGCTGAGCAGCGGGCTGTCGCGCGCCAGCAGGGCCAGCAGCGGCTCAGACGGCGTCAGCTCTGCCGGGCTGCACACGCCCTCCTGCAGCCGCTCACACATGGTACCGGCCTGGAGCTGCTGCTGCGCCGCCTGCTGCAGCAGCTGCACGCAGCTGAGCGCCAGCAGCTGGCGGCGCGGCTCGCCGTCGTCCAGCGCGGCGGGGACGGCGGCCAGCTGCGCCTCCTCGGTGTCACACAGGCAGCCGAGCAGCGCGCGGGCGTACACGGCCGAGAGCGGGTCGTCGCCGTCCCCCGGCTCCGACAGCAGGCGCGGCCGCTTGCTCGGCGGCGGCGGCGCAAACTCCCTGGACGAGCCGGACGCCATCCTAGACCTGCTCTCTGTCATGCTTGCGACGCCAGACAGACACCTGGCGGCAGACAAACGATCAGTTACGGATGCCGCCACAGAGACCTCGACTACGCTGTGCAACATCGATCTCACTACAAACAGTATAGACGTTACACTAAGCACACATTTAAAACTTCTAGCTAAACAATCAAATGTAGCATAAAATACATCATGGAATTACTCCAGCGACCACACATACAATACACATCAGACATGTTACAACAACAGCATCCAAATACAAATGGAGTTGTACACATCCAACTCCACGTCTCTTCCGGAGCTCAGCAGTGCCTGACAGCACATCACACAAACTCCCAACCACCGTACCTCGGGCAGTGACAGCGTGTACGTCCTCAGAGTGAGCGGCTGCAGGCGACATAGCCGCTCGTTGGCCGCCACGCAGTCAAAGTGCGCCTCCAGTAGCGTCTGAAGGGCGTAGAAGGTGGACTCGTCCTCTGCGCCACAGAGCCACTCACGCTGTCGGTGGAGGAGAGTGAACGTTAGTGGGTTTTAGTTTGGCTTGATTTGGTGTGACAGGGCGCACCATCAACGAAGCTACATCGCTAAATGTAAGTGAGGCGAAGGGTCTAGTCCAGGGATGCGGAGCCGTGAAAATCTCAGACGGCTCCGGCTCCGGCTCCGGAGAAAAAAATCGGCTCCAGCTCCGGCTCTGGCTCCGGGTGAAATGTCATGGCGGCTCCGGCTCCGGCTCCGAGTAAAATGGTCCGGCTCCGGCTCCAGCTCCGACTCAGTACATCCCCTATGCCTAACAGAACCATCCGGACAACGGCAAGTAGTTCGATCAAGGTAGGTACGGCGGGGCTCTCGCCCGCTGGGTGGTGCGTGGTCGTGCAAAGGTCGTTGAGTCTTATGACGTAACCAAGAATCTGAGGGCTTGGGTGAAAAGCTCGTGAGAGGGTTGTGTCTCCAGGATTGACAGTGAATGTAGGTAATCCTCCTAAGCAGCTAGAGCGGATTTCTGTCCACTTAAACGTCTTTGGAGCCGAGAGAAGTCGTGTCGTATTCCCGGATTCAGAAGATTAGTCTTAAAATACAGACATATGAGCCATAACAACAGTGGACGACGGGCCAAGGTTATGGCATCGTTAAGACCATCATTCGCAACACGGAATCAACACACATCCACGAACACCTAGCACCACATCTCCGCCACCTTGTCGGTCGCCTAGTTCTCTGCATAATGCATATCTCGCCGGCCACGACTCGACCGACCCACCTGGTCCAGACCGCTGTTGGCCCAGTCGTAGCTAGAAGCGATCACCAGACAGCCGTCGGGTACGATGTACCGATGGACTGAGGTCAGGAACGCGACCGGAGAGCCGAGACCGGTCAGCGTATCAGCCACCAGCACACAGCCGAACTGACTGAAGTCGGACGGTAGGCGGCACGGGTCCTCGGGCCAAAACTCCACCCGGTCTCCCGTCTGTCGGGGGGAGGGGGGAGGAGTCAGTGGAGGGACGGCTGTGCAGGTGGCTTACAGCGGCGGCAGACACGGATCGTCGAGGGACACGTGGTTGGAGGCGGGCGTACGGGCTCTGTATTGGGGCGGCGATATGGTGAACGAAAATCAGACTAGAAAAGTCGGCATTACATACCGCGATAAAAACACTTTTGGGATTACAAAAGAAAATATAAACTAGATTAATTCACTAGGTAGTTATCAGACTTTTTTTTTCTAAGATAGTCCGTTACCCATGATCAGGTAACCAGGAGTGCCCCCTCCCACAGTCCCGGCGACGCACAGAGACCTTACTTTAACACCAGGTAACATAATAAATTGATCAAGTCGCGGCACTCCCTGCTAAGAAGTGGAAAATATAAATAAAATATAACGCATGCAATACTACTAAAAAATGTTAGTAAGTACGCCAAAAAGGAGGAAAGTAGTCATTGCCAAGTGAAGCAAAATGACTGCCCACTGTACCAACACAAGCAACTATCATTTATACCAGTGTTAGTAATTAACGCAATACGCATTCATACTCAAGGTGGGGAAAAGCATGCCTGGTCATGTTCTTGCAAGGTTATTTTTATGCCGAAACCCTTGGCTCCGTCCGGCTAAGCTAGGCTTGTTGCCAGACAGAACCTCAGGAAACAGCACGGACTAGAGTATTCTAAGAATTAGTACAATAAGTTGTATAGATGTCAATGTAGGTAATGCATGTAACCTACATTCAATTTGCATATTTACCATAAGGCAAATATGCAAATTGAAATAGACAATGATTGAGAAGGGCGGCACACAAGGATTTATTGTAGTTGGTATTTAATATAGGTATATACGAATCGTTATGTTGTGTACATGCATGACATGCACATACGTACATACATGCATATGCATATGTATCATGTACGCGAAACATACACACATACATACACACACGACACATATGCATCCCACAAACCAAAGTGGGTAATATGTACTTTTTCCAACGCAGAGTACACCGTGGAAATAGCACATATTTATACAAACCCCTAACGATATACGAACAGTATAGCTATACACAATATATAGGTAGGAATAATGTTTGTCGCTATGAGGTTGATTATTCTTATTATTGTTTTGATTGTTCATTAATTGTTCATATTTATCTTAAGTGTTGTATGAATCAACAAAGTGTCTGCGTATCACCTTCTTTATTATTTGTTTTGAAGATGGAATATGATTAACAGTTGTGAAAAGAGGTGCAACAATGCTATTCCACAATCTAGGACCTAGAAATCTGATAGTAAATAGTCTGTAGTTGCGATTAGAGAAGGGCTGGTTGAAGTGAGTGGTACGCCTCGTGCCGGCATGGTTTTCGGGACTCAAATCAAACAGGTTGTTAATTGTTTCTGGAAGTTGTTCTTTAATAAATTTGTGCATAACAAGAAGCATATGAGATCTCGCTATATCAGTTATCCTTAATAAGTTATATTTTTTGAAAATAGGCACAGAGCTCTGAGGTGGGTAAACTCGTTCAATTAGTCTGACAGCTCTCTTTTGTAATATGATGAGTTTTTCTAACTGAGCATGGTAATTATTTCCCCAAACGATACAGCAATAGTTAAGATATGGAAGAATTAGGGCATTATACAAAAGGAGGGTCGTTCTCTTATCAATATAGAAGCGTACTCTTGCCATTATTCCGATGTTCCTGCTAACGATATTTGATGTATAGTCTATATGTTTTGTGAACTTCAATGACTTATCGATGAAGACTCCTAAATATTTGATAAACTCTTTCTCTTTAATTTCAGTTGAATCAAGTACTACGTTTACTTTTAACCCTGAAGACTGAGTTGCATAATGCTGTGTGAAAGTTTTTGTGCCGTTTAGAGAAAGAAAGTTTGCATGAAACCAGTTACTGACTTTTTCAGTAACTTCATTTACAGTTCTTTGTAGGCTATGTATGCATTTATCTTTAAATATGATTGCAGTGTCATCTGCATAGGAGAGGCAAGTTACGTCAGGACTGATGTTTGGTAAATCATTTATATATAATATAAATAACAGAGGACCCAAGATCGATCCCTGTGGAACTCCCATAGTAACATTTTTGACAGATGAGTATGCTTTTCCTATTTTCACACATTGCTTCCTTTCTTGCAAGTATGAAGATAATATTTGTTGTGATTTGTGTCTTATACCATACCTTTGTAGTTTTTGTAGTAGCAAATCAATGTGCACCGTATCAAAAGCTTTTCTTACATCTAGAAATAAGCCGAGCGCAAAGTTGCCCTCTTCAAAGGCTTTAGTAATTATATCTTGTAGAAGAAGAATCGGCATATAAGTTGACTTTCCTTTTTGAAAACCAAATTGATTACAGTGAATAATGTTGCTTCGGTTAAGATGCTCAATGAGCCTTCGGTATATTAGTTTTTCAAGAATTTTTGAAATAAAGGGTAAAATGCTAATTGGTCTATAATTACCCACTTGCTTTTTATCGCCATCCTTAAATATTGGTTTGATGATTGCCACTTTTAGGGGTGATGGAAATTCAGCTTTGCTTAAACAGGTGTTCAAGAAGTAAAGTAAAGGATTTAGTATGGCCTTGTATGAAGCTTTAAACAATTTAGAGTTAATGTTGTCGATACCAGCACCGACATTTTTCAGTTTATTAACTATATCGATAAGTTCTTGTTCATTTGTAAGAGTTAAATCCATTTCTTCATGCACGAATGGTACTTCGCTCAGTGGGTCAAATGGTGAAGGTGGTATCCTTTTCCTTAAAGTTTCACCTATCTCGGAAAAGAATTTGTTAAAGGTTTCTGCAATATTTTGATCATCAGTTACTGTTTTGTCATTGCCATCTGAAACTTCGCAAGGAATGTCATCAGTTTTGTTGCCAGTGTTTATCAAAGATTGTATAGTTTTCCATGTTTCTTTGGAGTTGCCAGAGTTTTTATTGAACTCATTAATGTAATACAATCTTTTGGCAGACCTAATGACGCGCGTGAGAATGTTCCGATATTGATTGTACTGAGTTGTATTATTATGTGAAGGATTTTTTAGCTTATTTTTAAACAACTTGTTTTTTTGGGTAATAGAGGTAAGAATAGCTGGAGAGATCCATGGCATCCTCGGATGGTCTTTCCTGGTGAATCTTTTTGTGTAAGAGAAGGCTGTTATACCATTGTTGTATGTTTCAATTATTTTGTTTGCCATGGTATTAGTACAAGTTTCTTGATAAATGTTTCTAAGTTCATTTGATATATAGGATTTGAATTCATCAATCTTCCTATAATCAAATATCTGTTGCTCATTAGTCAATTTTATTTGCTCCTTAGCAGTGTTTATGTGAACATTTAGAGATGCATAGATAGGAAAGTGATCGGATAGATCACTTAGGATAATGCCCGAGTGTGCCACCCTTGTCAAATCATTGCAGAAGATGTTGTCGATAAGAGTGTGAGATGGGTGGCAGGAGCGTGTTGTTTTTGAAATGGTAGGGAAAAAGCCATGAGACAGTTGGTTATGTAGAAAAGCTTGAACAGCTGGATTGGATCCAATTGAGAAAAGATCAAAGTTAAAGTCACCAGTAATCAAAGTGACCTTGTTAAGATTATTAAGCCAAATGAGTAGTTTTTCAAGTTCTTCATTGAACTGATGTTTGTCAGTACTAGGTGATCGATATATTTGACATATGATGAGACATGTATTTTGAATTTTAATCTTTGTGCAAATAACCTCAGCCGTAGTGAATGTAGGACTGTCTAGGCATTCTGGGGACAGATAACTCAGACTGTAGATTGCTGAACCTCCACCCGCACCAGCTGATCTGCTACAGAATGCAGCCTGGTAGCCTGGCAAATTGTAGCATTTTTCAATATTTTTGGTTAACCATGTCTCAGATATGGATATAACATGCCAAGTAATCGCGGTGTCATTTGACAACCAAGTACAATGAATATTGTACCTACTACCCATTAAATATCCCATTTTAAGACAAACGTCACTTTCGTCGTTCTTCTCCACAACCACAGCCACACTCTAACCGAGCTGCTTTTATCATTCTCCCTTTCCCTCCACATCGCCCTGCTCCTGTCACTCACCGTGGACGCCGCTGCTTTAGCGATGAGCGGCTGCGCGGCCGGTCCGCCCTCCTCCGAGAAACTGTACACGCAGTGTCCGAACTGTCTCAGTTGCTGGGCGTGCTGCAGCAGGTCCCGGTCCGGCTCGACGCCCACCACCTGCTCGAACTGAGCGCTCAGCTCCAGGGAGACCCGGCCCGTGCCGGAGAGCACGTCCAACACTCGGCGCTGGTAGCTCGGCTGACGGAGGAGTCGGGGCGAGAGGTCAGTGAGAGGAACGTGAAGTAAACTAAATTAATGCCAGCAGTAGTACTCAGTAAGAAAAACGAATAACATTGAACTTCACACCGCAGTTAATGAGTGAGTAACAAACTTTCACAGTCCCTGTTCTCGAATTTACAGGACCAACCAACTTTCTAGCTTTAATGACCGATCTCAAAAGTAAGTATTAAGTAACCACACAGAGGATATTCCCACTGTATCCCACCCCAGCTCCGCCAGCGGCACCCACCAGGTCGGCGGTGTGCAGTCGGCAGATCTCCACCAGCCGGGCGTTGAAGCCGGCGGCCGCCTGCAGCACGGGCTGCGGCACCAGCTGACTGAGGTCGCCGTACTCGGCTTGCAGCCGGCGGCTGACGCGGGTGGCCGGGTCGGGACGGGCCGGGCCGCCGGCGCGCCGCCACCGGTACAGGGCGTACAGCAGCGCCGCCGCCGCCGCCGCCGAGGTGCCCAGAGCTGTGGCACAGCCCAGAGCAGCCGCCGTCCTCATACCAGCTCCGGTGCCTGTGGCGGACCAGGCCGGTCACGATATATATTCCCTTCCATAGCATGTGGAAGTATGAAACCGTTTTCAGTTCGAATGTTCGGATTCTGAATGATAGCTGTAAGGTTATACCTAACTGGGAAAAATATCTGAATATTGCAAGACTGAATTAAATTTTCATTATAATACAAAACTAACAACAGCCAACCAAAACATCTACCTTAGCATACCTACCTGTGTATAATGGATAAAACAAATATGTGTATGATACCATAATGATAAATGTTTACCTGTCTTACACACATAAAATCGTTACCCTACATATAATAAAATATGTGCAGATCATGCCAATCCCAGACGGTGTCAATGACTCATATTAACCAGCGCCCGGCTGGGGGTCCTGGATTTCCACGCCCTGCTGGGGGGGGGGGGGTGTTTGAACACCCCCCCCCCCTTCTAACTCGGCTCCTGGGCCACGTAGCGATACGCGGAAGGCGGCGTTCGAAAGAGCGTCAAAAATAATGACGAAATCACTTCGGTCAATTTTTTGGTCAGGTCAAAGGTCAGGTCACCAGAGGTCATTGAAGGCAAAATTTCGCCGATTTCCAGGTCGAATGTCGAAAATTTCCAAGAAGCCAACGCATAACTCGGGAACCAATAGAGCTACAGCGCCGCGGAAAAGCGCATTCGATAGCCCTATTAACGCCCTTTCTGAGTAACTTTCTCAGATTTGACCTAACGTCAACGGTTTTGCCTGCAGGGGGCAAAAACTGCAAAAATAGCCGATTTTTTCGGAAACAGATTTTCTGCAATAACTTTTGACCCAAGCCTTGTACGAGCTTACTTTTACCGGCATCGTGTTCCTCTCGTCAAGACGCATCGAATGAACTGCAACTTGACCTTGAAAGGTCAACTTGAAAATTTGACCTCAGGTCAAGGTCATGACCTGACCGGAAAGGGTCATGTTGCATATCAGTCGATCCGTATCGTCGAGCTGAACACATCTAAGGCGTTTTCATCGCTCTAGCATGCCTCTATCAAAAGTTATTTGCGAAAAACTGTTAGATACCATTCGTGACCTAAGATGACCTCAGGGCATAAACAGGGGTCACGGACACCATTTTCATGTTCAGTGTGTCTAAACCACTTGTAGTTCAGTGTTTGGGAGTGTTTATAATGTCTTTCGTCCAAAAGAGGCGCATTTCAATTTTCTCCCATTGACTTATAATGGGGAGGTCGCAAAATTGACCTGACCTTAGGTCATCGATATCAAAATTCTGAGATATACATTTTGTACATGCTATTGCTCTTAGCAACCGCTGAAAGTTTCAAAGCGATCGGTCACTCGGTGTAGCTATGACAGACATTGAAACTTTTTATGAGGTGAGGTCACTTCAAGTGACCTGGTGACCTGACCTTGAATGACCTTGGTCTGAAATTTTCACAACATGTGTAGAATTGATGTATGATAAGGTGTACCAAAAACCGTTTTTGAGATATTCGCGAAAAACCACAAGGGGGTGTTCAAACCCCCCCCCCCCAGCAGGGCGCGGGTTAACAGCAGATGATCAGTACAGTAACAATTCTACCTAAAAAAGGATATGAACACATTAATTATTAATAATCACCCTAGTTCCTTATTAGTATGAAAATTCATTTAGCCACACATCATCATCCAGGTATCAGCAGCATAAAAAGTGCTAGGTGAAAATCCCACTGTATATTTAAAAAAAGCTAAATGGCAAATGAAATTAGTCTGGGATATCAAAATGAGAGCAAGAATGAAGCAGCATGCCATCCTTCTTCATTACCTGGGGACTTTGGAATGATGCTATCAGTATGTGATGCATTTAACACAGTTAACACAACTGTATAGATTCACCACACAGCAAGCATGCTCAGGGCATAGTAATCTACCCAGTACCCACTACAGGGGCGAAGCCACCCACCGTTCCGTATCCTGTGCGGCAAGGGCAGGAAATGGGATGGTTAATTGTTAATATTGGGTTTGGGAACTGATATAATGTCAAGCAGTACCACTCTCATCTGATATCAAAAGCCTCCTCAGTAATTGCAGCAAGAGATAACTAATGTCGAACAGTGCCACTCTCATCTCATATCAAATGCCTCCTAAATAATTGCAGCAATATGTAGGTACCTATCAAAATCAACTGCTCGAGTAGCATGTGCCTAAAATCAACTAAATGCACCATACAGAAGAATGATGCCAAAATGTTTTAAAGTTTATTTGGCCTCACTAAGTGACCATCCTTTTATAAGCATTGCAAAATGATTCAGTCCGGAAAATTGAAGGGGCAACTAACTTTGCTCATCAATCAAATTAGCAAACAGCTTTCCTCTACATAGCTTCACCAGCCCCCACTCTGTAAGCATTTAACAGTCACCCTGTACAAATCTTAGAGGATAAAATATTCTTTACAACCATGAAATTACATAAATGTATATGTGTAGTGTAGGTAACTGAATGCAATAGCCTGCATAATCAATCATCAACCACCTAAAACTTCCCTGCAGTACTAGCCTAGGTAGTGTCACTGTCATGTTATCAGCATACCTATATACTCAATATACTCAATATATATTTCGGGAGAGAAGGCTTAGTTGTCGCCTATTGATCCCGCTCAAAACACGTTACAATGTACATACAGTGCACAACATACATACAGTACGTTTTGTTCATTCCTGGCATGTCTCATATAATGCTAATCTCATATAATGTCTCATATAATGCTAATTGCTGCCACATAAAAACTGAACTTGATAGTGGTACTCAACAGGTGTTTAACAAGGCAAAGTTAAGCATTTGGCGAGATATAGCGAGGTAAAATCAACATCAGTATATTACCATACAATCATTACAACTTATTACAATATTCAGAATTAATAATCACGCCAAAAAGGCAATTACCAGCATTATAGTCGATTCCATATCAGTTGGGCAAACTAGACCTTTGGAATCAAAATATGGAGGCATCAAAAGATTGATTCCTTATGACCATATTTGGGCATAAATGCAGACCATTTCTAACTTACCAATCACATAAAAATAAGAGAGTGTTTCAAGAAGGAGCATGCCTGATCTTGAACAGAAATGCTTGAAGTATCTACTAAGCAAAATAATATTGCTCCTATCATAACAATTTGAATTTTATAGGTAGTGAAAGGCAATCAAGGAATTGATTCACTTTGAACAGATAATCATAATATTGATTCCCCATCAGCTGGCTAATCATTATTTTGATTCACAGGTAATGTTAACAGATAGGCAACAATGACTTGCAAGAATACAGCATTTATCTTGCTATTATTCTCATTTAGTGGTATCCTCAGCACCACAACAGATACCTATAGCATTGTTGTACTTTACCTTCACTACATTTGATAACAATTCACATTTTTTAAATGTCAAGAATACAAAAACTGAAGCAACAGGTAAAAACCATATAATAATTAAATATAAAAGCACTACAACAATGATAATTAGGGGTTTGAAAATTTCATTTTGCCATTTTACACAAATACTGATTGTTTAGTATGTGATTTGTGATACAAAAATAGCTTACAGTGTGATTTCCTCAAAACAGCTTTTACGTGATGGACAGTGCCTCTGTCTTTTTCCCATTCACAAGGCCAAAGGGACAATTTCTTAGTTTTGAGGTAACACTTTTTGCAAACCTACCACATTTTTCTACCTTTTTAAGGTAAAATCTCACCGTCATGGGCCTTTTTTCAACCGTAACGATACATTTGAAGTTAAAAGTGTACCTAAATGAATCAAAAAATTGATTCCATGCCCATATTTGGTCATGGCTCCTCCCACCAGAATCAAATTATTGATGCCTCCATATTTTGATTCCAAAAGTCTAGTTTGCCCAACTGATATAAAGCCTTTCGATATTTTGCGCCATTCAATACTTCTCCATTCAAAACTTTGAGCTTTTGAATGTAAGAGCTGCAAGCGTGGTGTAAATATATAAAGAAATTTTATCAGGGCACTTCGACTGCAAACTTGATATGGAACAGAGCAAAGCTGACAAATTTCAAATAAAGCAAAAAACCTAGATGGACACTAACCTGTAAAAACACTCCTTACTCGTCTGATATATTGATACGAGATGCAGTCGTACAATATTCAACAACCTCGCAATTAACTCTTCTCTGTTAAACTTCGTTCGTTTCTTAGAAGAGATATGTTCCCGAAATATTATAATATATTCAACGCGAAAACAGCCAGTACAGCCCCTCTCACGCCTTTTTACACCCTCAAATACAAAGTCGACGCAAATCTGCACCATTATTGTCAACATCCTTTTCTTTAAACGGTAGCAAAACACTGGTCATAACAGTCGACATAAATCTCAATATTAACAGTGAATAAAATAGATTAGCTTTCCAAACTAATAATGTATTTAACACTTATTTTTGTAAAGTCCTCAAATTGGAGCTTTGAACAGATTTACCGAAAGCCCTTCATTTGTATCTTTTGGAAAAGAACCCAAATTTGTTCTTCCTTCATGGTGTATCGTAGAAGCTGCTTCCATATGAAACATTTGTGCTTCCATATGATCCCACAAATCAAAACAATGCGCATCAGCATAGGCGCTGAGGCTTCTAAGAAACAAGCCGACCAAAAGCCAAATTCAAGCTAAAATGCTAGCTGAATGACTGTTGTCGCGATCAGAAGGGTTACATGCAAATGAAATTGAGGTGATAGTGCTGTTCCTCAAAATAAATCAACCGAAGCTTTTCAAAATACAGGATCAAGGTCAAACGAGATGTCAGTGTTGTTTCAGTTTCTCTAATTAAAGTTGAACCACTCAAAGGAATAATGAAGGACGTCATAGAAAATAAGGAAGAGTACAAGGTTGGTTCCATATTCTAACATGATGATTGTACTTCAAGGGGTTGTCCCCAAACCAAAGGAAGTCTGATGCTGGTTTGTAGGGATCATCTATGCGATTTGTCATTTCATGTTGTCATTTTCATTTATATTGTCACCGCTTTATTAATCAATCTGTTACCTGTTGCCAATTGCGCGTCAAGTTTGTTTGTTATTTGTAAACCGGCCTGCCGCTGGCCTCAACCTTCCTAGTAACCGCTGTGCCATACGCTATAGAACGTGTCGTGCAAAGGTCACGGCGGCACCCCTGAGGCGGCCGCTGCCCGTACGTTTAGGAACCCATTGTCGTGACGTCATGCCTGTGAGCAAAGGTCGCGGTAGGGGCTCTCCCGGCAGCCGGACGATGACGCATACGTTAAGCTTGTCTCTCGCCGCGCCTGCGGGCATATTGGTAGTACTAGGGACGGCCAGCATATGACCGCGGCTTTCGGCGACATTGTCAATTCGTTTCTCGACTCTGCTGTTCGCTACAAGACAATACACATAGAAAACGGCTCGGGCATTTGGAGAAGAGCGGCTACTCTGAGGCGAGGGAAGAACACGGAGATTCACACAAACGACCTGACTAGGTTGCACCGGCCACAGTCGACCGAGGTGGGCTTCCGCGCCCTTAAAGACGCCTCTGACTGGCCATTGCGCTGACACCCTGGTCGGACCACGGTCATTGATCGGACCCTGCCACTGGTTCGTGCTCAGGCTGCCTTAGCGGGTAGACCTGCTCGACCAGACGCCCCACTGGTGGGCGAGTGCTCGGTTCCGACTTTCACCGCCGGTCCAACAGCGTTCTGCTGGTTCCCGCCGATCCGGTTACGACACCGCAAGTGCCGTACCGACTCGGGCGTCCCAGGTGGGCGTAACGGTTACCACACCAGTTCGCGACCCCCAGGCTCTGTCAGCCGTCGTACGGCTCTCGGACGGACACTCTAATAGATCAGCCACAGATCAATAGGTTGTCACAGACCGTCCGTCCAGCCAAGCGCTACCCACAGCGCAGTACGACATTGGTGACCCCGACGTGATCTCCGTTGTTCGACCTTAGCCTCTCGTCATGCCCGCGGACAGCGCACAGTCCGGCGCCGCAGCTCAAGACCCAGCCAGCGTTCCAGCTCCAGCCTCCGAGTCAACTCATCGGCCCATGGCTAGCTTCCGGCTACCACCATACTCTCCGGAAGAGCCCGACCTGTGGCTACTGCAGGTGCAGTGCGCTTTCGACGTCAGCGGGGTCGACTCCGACGAGCTGAGGTTTAAGCTCCTCGTCGCAAACCTCCCCGCCAACATCGCCGTCCAGGTCAAGGACGTCATCCGGTCATCTCGGTCTTTTGACGTGCTGTGTGCGGCGCTCCAAGCCCGCCTGGCACAGTCACGCGCCGACCGACTACAAGCCCTGCTCGGCCGCCAGCAGCTCGGCGATCAGAAGCCGACGGCGCTGTTGCGCTCAATGCGCAACGAGCTAGCCGCAGCCGGGGACGCCCCGGTTGATACAGAGCTCTTCCGTACCCTGTTTCAACAACGGCTACCGCAACCCGTCCGTGCTGCTCTCGCCCTCCTGCCAGCCGACAGCACGCTTGACGCACTGGCAGAAGCGGCCGACCGGTACCTGGAAGCTAGCGGACCCGACCCACGGCTATCAGCGATCGCGGCACAGCCGTACACACAGCCGGCACCGCCCATCGCTGCTGCAGTGACAGCCCCAGCGCCAGCTGCAACCCCTGCGCTGGACACCGTCATCGCCTCCCTGGTCGCTAAGATGGAGCGCCTGGAGGCCAGCAACCGACGACTCGAGGACGCCGTGCGACGCGACCGCAGCCGTTCCCGGCCGCGCCAGGCATCTCGCCAGTCACGCCGCCCGTCACCGGCTCGTCCTTCAACGCCGCCGCACGACGACACGCTGTGTTGGTACCACCAGCGATTCGGCGCCCAAGCGCGCCGATGCAAGTTGCCGTGCTCCTGGATCGCCTCGGAAAACTGAGGCGCCCCGTGCTGATGGCGCAAAGCACGGGCGCCCCTCCTGCCGCGCCACTCCTCTTCGTGAGGGACACGGAGACGGACCGGCAATTTCTAGTCGACACCGAGGCGCAGGTCAGCGTGCTGCCTCGCCGCTGCCTGCCCAACGGGTCTACGCTGACCCCTGCTCCTGTCGGCCAGCAGCTCGTCGCGGCAAACGGCTCACCGATCGCGGTGCACGGCACCTGCCTGCTGGACGTCACCTTGAGTCAGCAGCACCGCCTGAAACATCGATTCTTCGTCACTGACGTCACCACACCCATCTTGGGCACCGACTTCCTGGCCGCACATCACCTCGTCGTGGACGTTGCCAACCAGCGTCTCCTGCGGGACGGCACCGTCTGCGCCAGCGCCGAGCGGTCAAGGCTGTGCTCCATCGGAGTGCGTCTCGTCCGGGAGCAGGCTGCTGCTCGCTTCGCAGTTGTCCTCGCCCGGTACCCGGATGTGACCTCACCAAAACCTGGACCAACACCGGTGAAGCACAACGTGACGCACCACATCGTCACCAAGGGTCCACCGGTGTACCAGCGGCCACGACGCCTCCCGCTGGAGCGCCTTCAAATCGCACGTGCCGAGTTCAACAAGATGCTCCAGCAAGGCACCATTCGACCGTCCAGCAGCAGCAACAGCGGCAACAGCAGCAGCAGCAGCAGCAGCAGCAGCAGCAGCAGCAGCAACAGCAGCAGCAGCAGCAGCAGAGGCAACAGCAGCAATACCGGCAACACCACACTGCGGCTTCCTGGTGAGTTCTTCATCAGCAGCCAAGCCTCAGCAGCATCACCGGCCGGTTTCGTACAAGATCTGAAGCGCGCCATGTCTCAGGTGCGGCCGACACTCCCACGTCCGGTCCAGCGCGCCACGTACGTCCCGACGGCACTCCAGACGGCGACACACGTCTTCGTGCGCAGGGACTGTCACCGCTACCCGCTGGACGCTCCATACGACGGACCGTTCCCGGTTACCGAAAGGACCACCAAAACCATCACCATCGACCGTCGACAGAAAAAGGAGGTCATCAGCATCGACCGGTGTAAGGCCGCCTTCCTGGAGACGCCAGACGAATCCGGTCATCGACAGTCTGACCTGCCGACTGTGCAGCCGCACGGTACTCAGTCCAGCGGCCCGCCGGCCGCGCCACCGCTCAGCAATGAGCCCAGCGGCCCGGAGCTTCTGATCTACGGTGACGCACCAAATCGCCCTGCAGCTGTCGCTCGGGCTGACGCTGCACCATTGCAGCCTCAGCCGATACTACGGACGACCCGCTCCGGCCGCGTCGTACGACCTCCGGTGAGATATCGCCATGTCACTTTTGTCCGCGACATGTCTGGCGAGGGGGTACTGTAGGGATCATCTATGCGATTTGTCATTTCATGTTGTCATTTTCATTTATATTGTCACCGCTTTATTAATCAATCTGTTACCTGTTGCCAATTGCGCGTCAAGTTTGTTTGTTATTTGTAAACCGGCCTGCCGCTGGCCTCAACCTTCCTAGTAACCGCTGTGCCATACGCTATAGAACGTGTCGTGCAAAGGTCACGGCGGCACCCCTGAGGCGGCCGCTGCCCGTACGTTTAGGAACCCATTGTCGTGACGTCATGCCTGTGAGCAAAGGTCGCGGTAGGGGCTCTCCCGGCAGCCGGACGATGACGCATACGTTAAGCTTGTCTCTCGCCGCGCCTGCGGGCATATTGGTAGTACTAGGGACGGCCAGCATATGACCGCGGCTTTCGGCGACATTGTCAATTCGTTTCTCGACTCTGCTGTTCGCTACAAGACAATACACATAGAAAACGGCTCGGGCATTTGGAGAAGAGCGGCTACTCTGAGGCGAGGGAAGAACACGGAGATTCACACAAACGACCTGACTAGGTTGCACCGGCCACAGTCGACCGAGGTGGGCTTCCGCGCCCTTAAAGACGCCTCTGACTGGCCATTGCGCTGACACCCTGGTCGGACCACGGTCATTGATCGGACCCTGCCACTGGTTCGTGCTCAGGCTGCCTTAGCGGGTAGACCTGCTCGACCAGACGCCCCACTGGTGGGCGAGTGCTCGGTTCCGACTTTCACCGCCGGTCCAACAGCGTTCTGCTGGTTCCCGCCGATCCGGTTACGACACCGCAAGTGCCGTACCGACTCGGGCGTCCCAGGTGGGCGTAACGGTTACCACACCAGTTCGCGACCCCCAGGCTCTGTCAGCCGTCGTACGGCTCTCGGACGGACACTCTAATAGATCAGCCACAGATCAATAGGTTGTCACAGACCGTCCGTCCAGCCAAGCGCTACCCACAGCGCAGTACGACAGGTTCACAGTTACGAGTCGGGTTGGATGCCGACGCCGAGGCTTGGTTGTGTTGGTGGCAGGTGATTGTAGTCCATGGTGAAGTTCATTCATCTGTTTCTGGAGTGTAACATGATCCTGGAGCCTTCCCCTGAGGTCTGAAACAGCTGCTACCAGTGATTGTTGATGCTAACACATGGCAAACCATGAGCATGACTAGGCTACAGTTACAGGAGGGCTTACTGAGCAGTGAGCTTAGGGGGCAGGGGCTGCCTCAGGCTGCCTCAGCCCTAGTTGAAAAGCCCTAATAGTTACTTGTTTACTATTATGATGTAATGTCCTGGGCACAAAATGACCTTAGTAGTTGGCATGCCCTAAACCCCCAATAAACAAACAATTACAAGCCTCTGTTGAGAAAGTGGTCACTTGCCTCATATCTCTGGCCATGGAAAACTGGCTAGTGACTATGCAATAAACAAAGCAAATAACATTTACTTGGCAGTAGCTTGTAGCTGCCTGTGGTTACAGCCAAGGCTATATAAACCTGAAAGGGCTTATGCTGAAACCTGAAAGGGTTACAGCTGAAAGGGCACTCTTATATCAGAAAGTTGAGGGATCTTCAGTTGCAGTTAATTATCCATGATATGCTCTCAGCTCTGATCTGCAACTCGCCTATTAGCAAGTCATCTGCATCAATAAACCTTCAGAAAATCAGGAATGGTTCTTCGGTGCTTCATCCTCACAATCTCTGTGAGGTGTGAGATCAGCCATAACCTGAGTGCCAGATCAAAGAAGCTGCTGCTCCTGGTACATGATGCTGAAAGTCCCAGGCTAGATATCGATAGGGATGCCATGCACCTGGATACTGACCATTGTGGACAGTTGTCTGGCTATGAATTAAGTCAGGCACAGTTATATGGCGACAGCACAGCCCTGATGACTGCCTCAATAGACAATAACAGCCAGAACTGATAAAACCTCTATAGGATCACTCAATTGCTAGAGGAAGCTTTAAGTCATGGTTAGGGCCTATCATTGTGCACACAAATAACCATGACAGCCTTTAAAAGATTATAATTTTTTTTTGTGTTTTGTCATCCTAAATGGCTGTCTGAAGGAACATTCAGTACTGTGATGAGCTTAGTACTGCTCTAGCCTCTAGCTTGATAATTATATTATGTTTGGCATCATTGGTATCACTGGAAACTTTTCTTGTTCATCCATGTGCATCTCACTGATTTCCGATGCAAACACGCAATGGGAGCACAATAGGTACTAACATCATCTTTGCAATAACACGGCGAAACAAACCCAGATGTGCCCTCATGCCCCCGCGGTCGGTGACCTGCCGTCGCCCCTGCCGCCGCGCGCTCGGCACACCTGTCGTGGTCGCCGGCACACCTGGTCCCCGGGCTGTCAGTCGCTGCGCCCGTATCGTCGGTACACCGTCCGCCTCGCCGAGCGTCCGGCCGGACTGTTGCGATCCGGGAATGGTTGCCTTATTCTGACTAGTAACTTGGAGTAAACTGCGACGTGGGGTGGTCTCTCGGACGACATGGTTCTGTGGAAGCTTCCGCTTACTTGCGATTCGATAGAAGTCAGTGCAATTTGTGAGAATTATTGCTCTTGGTGACGTACTACCGTGTTCTCGTATCGGTAAATGCCGTGAGAAGCTATGCGTGACGTGATCGGTTTTATCGCTACTGTTTGATAAAGCACAACGCCCGTCGGTGGCGGTTCGTTTCTCCAATATGGCGACATTTGGACTCGGGGACGTGCACGGCCCATCTGGTCTGTCACAGGTGACTCGCAGTCAGTGAGTGTGACTCAGTGAGTTTGGCTCGACTCCCCGGCGACCCGCAGGTGCCATCGATCGCGACTCAAAAGTCATACCCGGTGGGAGGACAGGTGTGATCCGTGAACGCCCGGCGACCGAGGCGGGCTCAGTGTCAGTGTGCCAGAGCCGGACATAGTGTGACGGAGGCGGATATGGTGTGCCGGATGTAGGCACAGTTTGACGAAGGCAGATATCAATGTGGCCGAGCCGGGAAACGGCAGTGAAGAAATAGCGTAGCAGACTGAACAGACGTAATTGACTGCAAGATCGCGTAGTGGAGGCGCACAAATAGATTGTGAATAGCTCTCCAGTACTCCCACCGTCGGTTGGGACCACAGCGGTTGCGGGTGATCGACTCGCCTTGTTGGACATCCCGCAGCGCTGCGTCCCCCTCGTATCAGCCTGACATTTGCCTGTCGCCCGAGAACCGCACAATGTGACATGGTGGTGCGGCTGTCTGTCCCTGCGGCGTGGCGTGGCGTGGCAATATGTGACAGTCTGCGGAGGGAGTGTGTCGCGGTACAGCGTCGCCCGGTGCGGCTGTGAGACTGTGCGACGGTGCTATACCGATAGACGGACACAGTGTTCAGGCTCCAGGCATGTATCCTTCAGTGAACACCAACTGGGCTAAGGTATGCACTTGCGGAGAATATCTGGGGGTCGTTTGTGTTGTGTTTGGCTTCTTTTTATCTTAGTTCTTCTCTGCGATGTGTCGAAGCGGCTAGTGTCGGTCACGCACGGTGTGCTTATTGAACGCGATTTTTTACGCGGCTTTTTTCTAGCTTTACACCCGTAACAGCTGTTCTGTGTTCACTCAACTGTTCATCTAACAAACCATCCCACTCTGAAGCACTCAGCCTGGCTAACCCCGTGCCCTACGTCATACAGCGCTGCACTGCACACCTCAAATACCCCTATAGTGTCCGATAGTGCACCCCTGTGCACCCATATAGCCTCTAGCGTTGTATCCGTCCATACTTGGCAGCCTCTAACGTTGTACCCCTCTGTACCCACAGCGCCTGATGGTGTACCCAGAGGAGGAGGAGGGCGACGGACTGCGCCTGCCGCTCTGATGGTGTATCCCTGTGTTCCCCGCAGCGCCTGATGGTGTACCCAGAGGAGGAGGAGGGCGACGGGCTGCGGCTGCCGCTCTCGCCGGTCGGTCAGCGGGGATACGGCCTGGACCGTAACCGGCGCTCCTCGGCCGAGGACTTTGGCTCCACCAGCGAGGAGGACGAGATGGTGCTCCATCCGCTGGAGAGCGTCCTCAAACAGATCAGAGAAAGGTCAGCAGACGAGAGGGAGCTGAAGGGGGCGGGCTGGGTCAGTGACTGGACTGGAGTGGGTGCAGATTGTTAGCCCCCGGATTGGATGGGGAGGGGCGGGGTCAGGTGCCGGACTTGCTCGGGGGGGGGGGGAGGGGGAGGTAGGGTCAGGGCTCGGGCTGGGCGGGGAACTGGGGGTGGGTTGACTGGTGAGTCACGTCAGGGCCTGCATAAAACGATGGGAAGGTGAAGCAACGAGCCAGCATAAAATGGGCCGACGAAGACAGCTATATGTCTTATCGAATAGGTAGATGAGAGGCCGGAGTCAGTTATAGGAGACAAGACGACAGAAGGCATTCACCGAGTCATTCCGAATCACGAGTCATTCCGCAAACACAAACGTCATATTGGTTTGTCTGTGCCCGGCAGGCCGGTCCAGCCGCGCCGCTGGGCCTACTGCTGCTCGGGCGTCGTGTTCGCCGGCATGATCGGCCTGGTGGTCGGCTTCACCATGGCCTACGGCCTGTTCCTCTCGCTGGAGGCGCCGTGTGCTCACTCGCGGGTCTGGCTCACCGGTTCCGACCACGTCCACCAGCGGCTGCTCAGCGACCTCCGGCCAGAGAACGTCGCCAACTTCCTGAGGTCAGTCCGGCGGCGACGGCAGCGCCGGCTGGTGGCGCGGAGGGGAACTAAGGAGTGCTGCCGGTGGGGGGCTGGGAACTGCCGGTGCTGTGTTTGGTGAAGGGTTGTTGATTTGGGTGCCGGATTTGGTGCTGGTGGTCCCGGAAATGGTGCTGGTGGTGGGGCCTTGGTATGTGAGGAGTGTGTGCTGCTACTTGCATGCCTTATGGAATTGTACTCGGTTTATCCCGCGCCCTGGTGGGGTCTGTTTATAACGCGACCTGGTGGGGGGGGGGGGGGGGCTATTTTTTGCCCCCCCCCCCTTGTATCTCCGAAACTACTGGACGGATCCGCAAAATTCAAACGGCGTTCGAAAGGCCTGTCAAATTTGTCGAGGGAAACCAAATTTCATTGACCTCGGGGTCACCGATGACGTCACAGGTCAGGTCAAAGATGAAATGTTTCACCGTTCACGGGTCTTCTAAGGAATGCGCTATAACACCGAGGAAAACGCATTTTGTCGAGAATCAGCGGTAGGGCGTCAGTTGCCTAGTAGATATGTTGCTATTAGAGGTCACTGGCAATACCAGGTCAGGTCAGAGGCAGTGTGGCCAAATTGGTGATGTTGCGGGAAAATTCACCCCCAATGAAAAGTATAATGACATCCTCAGAAATTTTAAAATTACATCATCACAACGTTTTTGTTGTGAAAGCATACCTAGTGAAGGAATAAAGACTAAAAATGTTCCAATGTACGATTCACACCGTCATACTCGTACTGTCGCGCTTGCAATGTTTTTTTTCATCTTTGATGACAATATTTGATTTTTTTTTTACTTTTCGCCAGATTTTGACGTCAGGTATAGTTTTTCCACATAACTTGTAAAAACTGCACCTAAAATGACACTGAAGACGAGTTTTTTGAAAATAGTGACATCCTCATACAACTTTTTTATACATCCTCCCCCCTAACGCTAAACCAATTTGGCCACACTGGTCAGAGGTCAGGTCACCAAGGGTCACAGGTCAGGTCACATGAGCCCAACTTTACTAAGGTTGTGTGATACATGTTTTATGGCCAATTTTTCATTTCCAACTCAATGGTGTTGGTTATAAGACTATCAGGTACGGCTAAGGTCACTTTCTGGTGAAGTTTAGGTCAAGGTCAGGTCAAGGTCAGGCCAAAAAAGGTCAAATTTTAAAGTTGATAGTTTTGCATAAAATGGGTATTGATTCGATGCAGCTCGTCACGGCGAGTCTAATGGTGGTCTTTGTTTTGCGCTACGGGGTCTAGAATTGCTAAAAATTGAGTTTGAAAATTTGACGTCATCAATTTTGAACAGTTTTTTCGCTATAACTTCGCCAAAAAAAGAGGTATCAATCTTAAATTTGGTATGTGGATGGTAGGTGGTAAGGACTATCACATATATTCCGATTTTTGCGAAATTCAAAAAACTTTTTGGATTTTTGATTATTATATCCAAAAAATCTATTTTTTGATTTTTGGGGGTCAAAATCCAAAAATTTCAAAAATCCGAGATAACAGTTTTGTAGCCCTGTCCAATCGACAGCTTTTATGTCTTTATCATTTTTCTGTATTTGCAAAGCTATAGGCCTGACAGCTCTTCCCGCGAAACCCTTTTTTGGGTCGAAAACGGCAGAACATGACGTCACTCTGACGTCATTTCCGGCCAACCTATCATAGCCTTTGGAAAATTTTTGGTCACAATGTGTAAAATTGATGTCCGGGAGGGTACTGAAAGTTTGGTGACGATCGGCGCAGCGGTTCTGGAGATATATCGAAAAGTCTGGAGGGGGGGGGGCAAAAAATAGCCCCCCCCACCAGGTCGCGGGTTATTGGGAGTGACGGTTGAGAAACCGTATAGTTGTTGGGCGCTTTATGAGCTTGCTGTCCCACTGCAGCCAACGACACACAAGTAGATAACAAGCGAAACTGAGCAATTTGCAAATAAGATGTCACTTTTTGATAATTTGATCGAGACTGGCCTGGCCTTAATATTACGTGATATCCTGTTATGAGGGGCTGGGCAATGCAACGATGTTGATATTTGCCATTGCTCATTCTTTCTCGAAGCCAATACTTTGACGTCATACTTCTGTCATCTGCCGGTTCCGTAGCCGGTCCCGTAACTCAGTCGGTAGAGCGTTGGACTCCGCGTGGTTAGAGCACGCGTCCCGGTTACAGCAGTCCGGGTTTCGAGTGCGACGGGCGCCCGGTATGCCCCGATGCGGAGGCAAGCCCGATGATTTATGAGCCCGCTGGTGGGTATAGTTGCGGTTGGTGACAGGTCGTAGCCAGCTGAAGTCAGTGAAGGGACCAACCGTACGCAGCTATGTGCGTACGTTAAACTTTGGACTCTAAAATCTGCCATCGACGGGAACTGCACGATCGGAGGGTGAAGGCAAGGCCCAGAGTATAGACAGCGCAAGGCCAAGGCCAACGCAACAAACTCTGCTTAGCGCGCGCTCTGTTCTTGTGAATTTCTCCGTTAAAAAAAAATCGGACATTTTTTTTTAATTTGCGATGTTCATGCCACTGGGTCCAATGGGCAGTGGGCATGGACCCGCTGGGGTGAGTGCTTCTGTCTGAGACACCCGAGTCGGACAGCTTTACGCTGCCGCCAGCTGCACCCTCCGGCTGTAATCTGGTGCACGTTGCCGAGTGCCAGTCACCACGGTGCATAGTGTCATTGTCAGTCACTACTGTAGTGTTCACCGCACAGTATTTGTAGTAGTTACTGCACAGTGCACGGTGTGTGTGTCAGTCACTACAGCCGCCGAGACAGACGCTAGCTGCCGCGCCTCTCCAGCATCTGTCAGAAGCCGGCAGGGCCACTGTTAATGCTAGCGGACCGACAGAATGACAGCTAATGACAGATGGTTGCTCCGCTGCTCTCGTTTCTCCGCTCCTAACGTCTGGCCTGACTGACTGGCGGCTGTCCTGTGTGGGGCTGGCTGACGGCTGTCCTGTCCGACGGACTGTGTCCGATCCAGCGGTAGCTTTACCAACGGACTGTGCGATCCAATCGGTACAGCGAACCAGCGGTAGTCCGTCCAGCTACCCTGTTGTATTTTGGGACCAGTCGCATTTTCTGCTCCGCTCGGCGTGTCTTAGTTGCCGGTACGGCGCATTGATAGCTAAACTGGAAATCAGTTCAAATGGCGACAAATCGTATGATGGTCTTCTGTTTGCTTTTACACTTGGATGCAATGATTATTCTTTCGGTTCGGGCTTACATGTTTTTTTTTTGCGTAACATCGCATTGGGTACTTCAAAAGGAGTTGCCCTCGGACTTTTGAGGTAGCTGACAATGATTGGTTCCGATGTTGTATATTATCCCCAAACGCTGCCAACTTCAACCTTAATTAAATGACCTGGTGCCAGATAACATTAATAAAGATGTGTCAGTTTAGGGACGCTTCCGAAATGTTACCAAAATTAACGACTCATCAGAGATCAATCGACCGTTTCACGTCACGTTCCAAAGCAATCGACCAAAAGTGTGGCTTGTAACACCACCGCAGGTATCTGCGCACCCTTTGTGACCGGGCCACGACCTGGCACTGCTGGCGGCGTCCAAAGCAAACAGGTGCGCGCCGCGGCGGTGACACAGCGGTCCGGTGCCGACCGGGACGCGTCGTGCCGTCGGTCCACCGGGCGTGCCTGGCAGCGCCTCAGTGCCGCATTGTTGGTGACCTGGCGTGTAGTTGGCGGCGAGGGCGTCGGCGGACCGCCGTCCGACCGCCTTCCGACCGCCGTCGATCGGAGGCGTGCCCAGCCGGCTGCGTGGCTCGCCCCACCGCCGGCCGCCGCCCACCGGCCAAAAACAACAACAGCCGACCGCCGACGGCCGACGGCCGGGGCGCGGGCGGCGGCGGCGGCGGTGTCGAGTGGCGTCGCCCGGTGCGCGCGGTGTGTGAGAGTGCTCCGCCGGTGTGCGTGTGTTCCGTGCTCGTGGTGGAGCCCAGAGCGGTCGCCCATGCTGAGCTGGAGCAGGCAGGTGGCTGTCCCCGTGGAGGTGCTGGGGAGGCAGGGACGGGATCGGGACGGTCCTGTCCGGGTCTGTGTGGTTCTGGGGAGGGTAGATGGTCCATGTAGGCAGGCGTCCAAAAGGTGGTGCTGTGCCGCCTCGGTGGATGCCAGGTGGCGACTGAGGCGTAGCTGTGGCGCATTTCAGAAACTAGCCGTCTGTTTGTTTAGAAATTATTCACGTCACGTAGGTGTGACGTTTCTCGCTTTTCTGCCAGATGATCTCTGCTGTGGAAGGCGATCGCATTTCCTTGTATTTTCGGCACGCTTTGTAGTCCGTCTTTTACTATTGCAAAATTAAATGAAACTCTTCTCTGTTTTTGCAAGCGATAGGCTACGAAGAGGACAATTTTGATTTCCGACCATGCAACGCAGGGTTACATTCATCGATAGTTGTCCGTGGGCCAATCCCAAATCTGTCACGACTTGATTTCTGATTATTGATGTGTGCTGTAGATCGATAGGCATAAGGGCTTGTGTGAAGATAAGCGATGCTCCTTCGTGCCATGACACTGGTGTTGTGTTATGTGTGCCACCCCTTAGTCTCTGCTGTAATGTGTGGGGTATGCTTCACCTCTTTCCCTTGTCCCCGGTGAAGTATGCGGTATTTGCCGGCCTCTGTCCCCCGCCCTTGTGAGGTAAAGCACCTTATACCATGCCTTCTGGTGCTACTGTATAACACGTGGCGTCGTGCCATCTTCGGTACTGCTGTGTCGTAAATACCCCCTCCCGGGTTTTCTGTGGTCCGTGTGTCATCTTCTCGGGCTGGCGTCAGGTCGCAGACTGTCCCGCTGCCCTGACTGAGAGTCATGCATCGCTCAGGTCCCTGACCCGTGTTGGCTGGTGCTTCTTCTTCCTGTCACGGGTCCCAGTATCGATGTCTGTCTGTGAGGTCCCCTGATCCCCGCCACGTGAGTGTGTGCAGGTGCTGCCCTCTGTGGCCGTCCACACCCCGCGCCCCCTGGTGTCTGCTCCCTCGGCTCCTCCCTCAAACGATATCGGTGCGGCGCGCGGCAGGACCAGCGGCGTCAGTAGTGCGGCGCCCGGCCGCCAGTCGGCGCCACCGTCGGCGTCACGTGACCGCGCCGTCGGCCCGACGGGATGCAGCGCGAGCTGACGTACGTCGGCGGCCGTCTCAGTGGCCCGACCATGGCGCGCGCTATGGTGCCCAGGAACCTGCTCTGGTCCGGCGTGCTGGCCGCCGCCATCGCCTTCTTCATAGCAGGTGTGGAGCGCTCGGAGCTGGTGACTGGTGTGTCAGCTAGCGGAGGGAGCCCCGGGGTGGACCGGGCTCGGAGGTAGTGTGTCAGCCAGGAGAGTGTCCTGGGGTTGTTAGGTCGGGGTAGCCCTCAGGAGCCGCCGGTGGGTGCTGAGTAAGGCGGGGTCCGGTGGGAGGCCCGACGTTTGGTGCCGCTGTATGGTCCCCTGGGTGAGGGCGGGTCTTTGGTGCGAGCTGGCAGACTGGTGGGGCTGAGAGGCCCGGTTGAGGTCGGGATTCCCCAGGGATAAGGTTGGGACTGGGTGTTAGGGATAGCATCGGCTCCCCTCCCTCCCCAAGGTGAGAGCAGGTGACCTCAGGAGATTGGGCGAGGGGCTCGTCCGAATTGAAAATAGACAACTGTCGTTTTCTTCAACTCCTAGCCTTCACAAACTGTTCATAGAGATGGTTCAATCTGGGTCAATGTTATGCCATGTTTTCCCTCTGACTCAATCGGGTCCCTGTCTCTCAGCGTTGGTGACAGTGTGGCTTGTGTTCGGTGTTTGGACGGCGGCTGTGGGTATTTATTTGTCAGCCAATAGGTGATGAATGTGTTTGTACGCACGGCGGTCCCCTCTGTTTGTGTTGGGAGCCCCGGTTGGGCACAAATGGCCCGGTCCCTCTGACGTTTGGGCCGGTTATCCTACCAGACTATATGAGGCCGGTTTGGCCGGTTTGGACCGGTTGTGTGTGCTATATGAGCGTGTGATTGTTGCTTTAAGCTCTGAGTTAATCAAGGGTTGTGCAATGTGTGAGCCATATAGGGTCATAGGTTCACAGCCACAGGCCTGTGACGTTAGCTGTTGTGTCTCTCTGCTGTTTGTGGCTGGTGAGTCGACACTTGTGCTGAGTTGTGCCGACATCCGTACTGTTGTGTTGGTGTGCTGCTGCGATGTCGCTGTCCCGTACCCAGTATAACATGGATCTCACCTGGATTGATCATCTTGTCGTGATGTGTTTTATCGTCTATCAACTTGTTCCTTGTATTCGGTGGTGAGTTTGGGAGGTCCGAGATGCGGTGTCTCGAATAGATTTTTGCGAGCAAGCATTAGGTTGTGTGATCACGGTCTTTTTTCGTGTCAGCATCACATACAGAGCTACGCTCGACTGCACTGCACGTTTCAACCCTTTCAGTGCAAAGTATTATTTGTCTGACGGTCGCTGAATGCCTGAATGACGGTCGCTGAGGGTCAGCAAAGTGGCCCATGTTGTCCACATAGCGGAAGCATTTGGTCGGTTGAGACATCAGCCGAAACCGGTACCGCACGACAGGACCATTGGACACCGCTGGTTGCTGGTATTAAGTTCCCGGTATCGATTGTTTGGTAATGTGCTCCCAGTATCGAGTGCCCGGCGTCGGTCTCGGTGCTTCTACGTTTTACATTCGTGGTGCGGCGGCATTCGGTCGCCGTGCCGGCTCATCTCTGATATAACTATCAGCTATGAAGGCTCAGGGAGTGTAGCTGTGGTACATACAAATGCCAGAGAATGTCGCTACCGTGCTCAGCGCCGCTCACTCTCACCATTTTCGGCTGGGCTGAGCAATATACCTAGCTGAGTAGTTATCACGTCTTGCATCGACATTACGAGACGTAGCTCGTTGCTGGTTCTTAGACGAAGCGTGGTATAGCGTGGCCTTCTCTGTGCACAAACCGTCACCGGGCGCTCGGCTGGTGGTCCCGGTGGCAGACGCTCCGGCACTTGGCTCTCCTCAGACGGTGTGACGGAGACACCGATATATTCTCCGGTGGGCCGCGACCCTGCCGCCGGGGTCGTCTAAATCTGTCTCTGCTGTCCGAGAGACCTCGAGATGTTTTGCCGCCTCTTCCCTTCCCCCGCCCGTCTGCCAAGAGCCGCCGGTGAACAGACTTGGTGGCTGCTCTGACGGTGATATTCGCGTATGACTGCTCTGATGCGAGTACATATGTGTTAGAGAGGAAAAGGCGGGATATCTGGATGTCGATTAGAAGGCATCGCTCGTTATTCAAATATTATATCGTTACTATCTTCTTGCATATTGTCAGACCGAACCTAACCAACCTAACCTGGCCTTACCTATAATAACGATGTCCAGCGCACTCACATTGAACACCTCACTTAATCATTTGTTATATCGGATATCCTAGCCAGCTGTCATTGGTTCATAAAGCTCATAATCACAATACAGACTTCGTTGTTATTTATCTTATCCTAAACAAGTGCCTTTAGCTCATTAACCTCGTCATTACGGTATAACGAGTTTGTTGTTGTTTATCTTATCCTAACCAGCTGCCATTGGCTCATCAAACTCATCATTACGCTCTAACCAGTTTGTTGTCGCTGGTCGGTCGGCCATGGTCCCATGTGTAGCCGGCTGACACGGTTTGTGTTCGGTGCCCCGTCTGTGTATTGTTGTTGGCCGCGGCCGGCCGCTCGCGCTGGACCGGCTGCGGCGGGCGATCATTCCGCAGATGCCGGCTGGCGGTGTCCGGTGGCCGGTGATCGGCCAACGTCCACCTCCCACACATTCCTGTCGAAACAAACTGTCAGTGAGACAGACAGGGTGGTTAGCCACCTCGACAGGTATTTGGGGTGAGAAGGTCACCGAAAAATAACTCTGTTCTGTCGGACGTGTTTTCTCGACTGTCAGATACAAGGGAGGCTGGTGTTCGGGCTGTCTTCTGCCCTGTCCGGTAGTCGGTAATGCAATAGCGTGGTGCAAACGATTAGGTCTCGGGGCTGTTGTATTCAGACTGGCTTGTTGTAGTCAGTAGTTCGATGCCAAGATCAGATGTGAAGCATTACACAATCGTCACAATCTCCATTTTACAAAGGTTTGGTCGATGAAGGAGAATCAATGTCGCGTAATCCAAGAAACTCTTGATCCTCACCGCCCTTTGAAGTCCGCTATACCTCTTCCGGCACAAGCTCGTGTCATGCTCACGCAAGTATAACTACACTTTCGCTAACTGTGGCCCTTGCACACATACTTACCGTGATCTTTCGTACTTGTCTCTCCGTGGTCTGTGTGTAACTTAATTTGCTGTACTGTTCAGTGATTGGCGTAGCATGCTCAGATCGCTGATTGTGTTTTGGTTTATAGCATATCTGTCTGGCTGGTGTAATTGCCAGTGTGTCGTCCCAACATACCACATTTGCCTATACCAGTAAAACGCCTTTTGGACGAAGAACGAGCGAGCGAGATAGTGAGCCCTGCACGCAGGGGCGGCGCCACGGGTTTTCGATAGGGGGGGACGGGGACCGAAAATCCCAAAAGTAGATACCTACTGATCGTGTATGCAAAAAAAAAAACGAGGCACGTAACGCCGCGAAACTTGGCAAGGCCCAAAACACATCGAATGGTGCATCCCGTTTCCAAACTTATCCTAGGACACCTAAGATCGATCACCTTTTCAAGCATCCTTGCCTCTAAATCAAAATTTGCAGTCTTGCCAACTCAAAGCTGGTTTCCTACAAGCTGCGATTGCTTAGGTATGAGTAGCAGTGCCAGCTATTCTTACGTTTCGTACTTTCAAATTTTCGATCTTACGTCTGGTCAGCTTCAGGGCTTCACCATCATATAGTCATGGAGGAAAAGTGGGAATGTCTTCCGCTCTGACAAGTGCGCCAAAACTGCAATATAATTTCAGAATCATGACATCACCACCTGATCCATATGCAACGGGCAGGGTGCAGCTAATGGCTAGCCGTCAGTGGTCATGTCATCGGTGGTCACTCAAAAGGTCATGCTAGGTCATGGAAGGTCACCAGCCGTTATTTGATCACACTTTCTGATGGATTTTACTTGCCAAGAGCTTCGCGGGAAAAACGAGCGCATGCACCGTTGAAAAAATTGAGTGAAAGGGTCTCAGGTCCGGCGACCTCTGCAGGTGAAATGCCCCAGGGTAGGATTCCGGTGCTTGTTGATTAACTTCGTCAAAAATGGCAATAGAGCTGTGATGTCGGCACCATTGTGTTCGTCATGATCGAGCTGGCAGTTGGCACGACCTGCATCGTTCTCATATTCACCCTCCAATCGTAACAACTACAGCAGGGATTGGCAAATGGCGGGGCACCCCCTTTGGGAGGTAATGAAGGTCTCTGGAAACCTCATCCCACATCTCTTTAGCATTAGTGGCTCTCCTTATGGAACAGGTTTCTTGACTGGTCTGTTTCACCCCAGAATTCAAAGACTAGTCAAGGTAAAACCGAGCGCACCACAGTGAGCACAATTTGATAAGCTGGTGTATCTCAATTTTCATGTAGAACGTTTCACGTATCACGGACCTAAAACCCTTTCGTGCACTCATGCAAAAGCAACTGCCATGTTTCAACAGCTGGTAATGGCATTTTCACAGCCGCTGACGTAAGAAGGGGAGGGATGGGGGCTCGATTAGACCCCCAGCCGTTCGGCCGCCGACCGAACTTAGTTTTGCAGAAAAAAAAAACGAGTGCTATCGAACCCCTTGACGAGAGGGAGCCGATGCTATATCCAATTATAAGGTCTTGGGCTACTGCGTGCTTTTTTGGTCCTGCCTGTGATCTATCCGAACACTTCTCCCCACAAGTGCTGGGGTTAAATGGCATAGATTTCAAATGGTTCCTGTGGTAGAACTGCCATGCTTGAATTTGACTAATTAGGAATGGAAAATTTTCATATAGTAACGGAAATCTATGGAATTTCAGTGAACTTGGTTTTATCGGCAATGGGGTCTGGCAGTGGGGTGGGGAGGTAATAAGTAATAACCCTGCCTGGCGCCCCAAAAAGGGGGCACGATCCCCGAGGCCCTGCCGATCACCTTATAACTACAGGCATCACAGCTCCACACCTTTTGCAGATGGCCAGGACCCCCTGCGATGCATCCCAACAGCAATCTTTATTCAGAACCTGCCTTGATTAACCAACGATGCATTAAATGCGACGGATAGCTCTATAATGCATTATTATCAACTATTGAACGGGCCTCGCCGATAGGGGGGTACTGTACCCCCCTAACTTTCGATAGCGGGGGACCTGTCCCCCCCGTCCCCCCCGGTGGCGCCGCCCATGCCTGCACGTGCAGAAGGGCGAGAGGGTACTGTCAACGGGCTTGTGCAAAGCACCCTTCTAACCGGTCGCTAGCGGTGTACCAAATTTGAACGCAATCGGCCCAGCCGTTCCTGAGATCCGGAAGCGGCATTCTGCACGTGCGCACGTGCAAACGGGGTCCAAAATGACTTTTGCACGGCACCCTACTAACCGATCCCCAACCGTGTACCAAATTTGAGCGCAATCGGCCCAGCCGTTCTCGAGATCTGGAAACGCCCCCTGCACGTGCGCACGTGCAGTAGCACCCTAACCGCAACACATGGGAATGCATTGCCTGGTGGGTGCCTACCTGTAAGCCAAGTTTCAGCGAAATCGCCCCAGTAATTACCGAGTTACTGAAATGGGAACAAATTTGGCACCTCTTATTGTTGTATTTTGCACGTGCAGTGGGGGTCACTCACATAGATGAAGAGTATCCGACCTTTGGCAGGAGAGATGCAGCTACCCTATAAAAATGACCGCAAGACAATCGCTCAAGCCGCTGCTGAGATATGGGCCTCTCAAAATCATTACTTTTGCAAAACTGCTTGAACACCCTTGACTTTTCACGTGGCACGTGCCACGGCGGTCACTGAGATGTATCAAAAGTAGTCAATTACGGGGTAGAAGAGATGGGGCTACCCAGTAAAAAAGACCGCAGGCCATTCGGTCCAGCGGTTGCTGAGATATAAGCCTCTCAAAAGCGTTACAGGCCGGGCCGGGCCGGGCTGGGCCGGGCTGGGCCGGGCCGGGCCCAGTGGCGGCGGATTCGATTTTGGCGTGGGGGGGCAAGATCCCAGTCGAGCTGATGTCATATGCGGATCCAGAAAGGCGTTTTCGACGCTGTAGGGGACATACCCCCCCAAAAAAAGTGTCCAAAATCCAAAAACTCATCGGATTTCGATTCCTTACGGATCTACTGCTGAACAGTATAAAGCAAAAAAAAAAAAATCCTGATAAAAAAGTGTTTTATTAGGAAACAAGGTACGTTTGTCTATTTCGGACGATGCAGGGGCCAGGGGAGGGAGAATAAATATTTGCTTTAAATGCCCGCTCCCTGGATCCGCCAGTGGACGATGTAACGCTTTTCGTATTGCTGTATTAGAAAAAAAAATCGCTAATAGGAAAAGTTGTGCCATAACCCGATCGCATATTAGATGTTGAAGAACGATTCCAAACCTTTTGAAGTAGGCGAGCGCTATTCTTCAATGAGGTAACTCGTTACCATTTCCTCTGTTCATTTTACGTTCGATTGCCGTTTAACCTTCCTTTAAAAAGTATTTCTGAGACAGATATCAACTGAAACTAGCTCACAGCGGGAGGAGACCGCTCAAACATTCAGAGACAGTCGGTCGCATCTAAACCTATTGGGACAGCGATCCGCCAGAAACACTCCTCAAGGCAGTGGTTCGCCAACTAAGCTCACCCAGACGGGCTGTCTCGATGGGTTTATACAGTTAGTCTACAGCAAGGCTTAACTAAGGCCCAAACGCTCGTCAAGCTGGGAACGAAGGGCTGAGGTGAGGGAGCGCGGCGGTGGGCTGGGGTGAAGGAACGGTGGACTGGAACGAGAATCCAGAAGCTCTTTTTTGTTTTTGTTTTGTTTTGTTGGGTTAGGCCCTTTCGGTCTGACGAGACCATTTCAGGGCCGGAAGGATGATAGGAATTAGGGGGAGACATTGGTCTGGGCAGACACCCTAGAGAGTCGCCGGGGCTGAGCCCGTCCGAAAGGACAGACCGATCAGCCCCCCCCCCCCCAAGCACTCTCTGCACCCGGCTACGGGGTGCGCTCCGTCGGGAGCAGCGGTGCCGCTCCAAGGGAGCAGCCCGCATGAGGTAAAGGTGCCTGTCCAGCCCGGAGTGGGGGTTGCGGCGTGGAGGAGAAGGATTTATGTGTCCTGAGGATGGAAGCGATGGAACGGAGCTGCCAGAAACTCTTGGTAGGGCGTTTCTTTATTAGGGCTTTAGGGTGTTTTGCCACAATTTGCCACAATTACCAAATTTTGCCACATCTACCGGTTCAGGCACTCGAGAATCAGCGGCCAGTGATATCTGCAAAGACGAAGCATTTCCAACCCAGCTTCAGCCTGGTGTCAGGGTGCCTCAGGTGGCTTTAATTACAGTTGCACATACCAAACGACCTCAGTGCAGCCAGTCCATGTGGCCGAAACCATTCGGAACAGACTTCAACAAAAAGTGAGACAAGGTTAGTGCTATCGTTAAGTGCCATTATAGACTTGGTCCCCGTTGGCTTGACCCACTGGAAGGTGGTAGTTATCGGACGCTGTGGGGCATACTCATTTTTCCAAAATGCCTCAGATTTTGCTTTCTTGTTCATAGGCGGCGGAACGGGGAGGGCACCGGGGCACCGTGCCCCCCTTTGATTTTGGCATTTTAACGTTGGCCCTATGGGCGTTGCATGGAAAGAATGGGACCAAAAGTCGGCATTGCCCCCCCCCCTCCCCTTAATTGAAGGTGTTCCGCCGCTACTGTTCGTGTTTGATGCTCTTTATTCTATAGTCAGCCTTTAGACAGAGGGGGGGGGGAGCACTGGCACTAATGATCAGTGCCCTAACCCTCAAAAGTTTCCAACATAAATTTTTACTTTTTTAATAGTGAAAACTGAAATAAAGCGGATACTGAACTGTGAACATCCAGTTTTTACACTGGCCCCACACAAGCCTCCGAATGCCCAAAGCAGATCTCTGATGACTGGCCTTTGGGTGTCATACCATACCGTGCATTGGTCAATGTCGTCAATGTGTACGACCTCGGCCTTTACCATTTTATACCATTTTATTTGGAAACTGTTGCGCTCGAAAAAAATCAGGGGAGTGGCTTATTATGAGCGCTCATCAGTCCTAACTACCCGCAAGCGAATGGCTAGCCCTTCCGTCTCCGCTCGCTTGCGATTTGGCATTTATGTAGGTACAAAATAGAGGCAAATGACCACTGAAGGTATGAGTTGCGTCTCTTGCACACATCTATAAATAGAATCTGAAAAGACAAAAAAAAAGGATATAAAGCGGAAATGGTTAGCATTTACACATATTCAAAAGGCACCGTTGGACAAACTGTAGGGGCGCATAGCTATTAGCTGCAATATCAGATTTCCTCATGTTTAGGGCACAAATTATGGAGGGGCAAGAATATACGTTTGCCCCTCCTCCAAAAGTTTCTTAGGGAACGATGCCTCCTCTGCCACCCCGTATCCGTCGCCCCTGTAAACGGTCACTGAAGGCCTGGGTTGCCGCTGCGTCACGTTGACGCTTATAATGCCTCCAAAACTAGGTTGAAGAGAGGAAAACTTCAATTGAACGTAAACGCTTGCCATTTAAGAAAGGTAACGTATGATAAAGTATATGGGCATCTGGTTATATCTTCAGATGATCGAACGGAATAATCAGGTATATGGTTTCTTGTCTAAGCTTTGTCACAAATTATGGGGGGGCAAAAAGATACTTTTGCCCCCCCACGAGTTTGCCAGGGGGGCAGCTGCCCCCCCTGCCCCCCCGAATCCGCCGCCCCTGGCCGGGCCGCTCATACTGAGATTTTTCCGTTATATTGAAAAGACTTCGCTTCGCTCGCTGCGCTCGCTCGCTCGTAACCAGTATAACGCCTTTTCGGGCGACTAACGGAGCGAGCGAGAGGGTGGGCCTTGCACGTGCGAAATTGCGAGGGGGTACCTCCAACTGACTTGTGCACGGCACCCTACTAACTGGTCTCTAGCGATGTGCCAAATTTGGGCACAATCGGCCCAGCCGTTCTCGAGATCTGGAAGCGGCACCCTGCACGTGCGCACGTGCAAAATGGGTCCCAACTGACTTGTGCACGGCACCCTACTAACCGGTCCCTAACCGTGTACCAAATTTGAGCGCAATCGGTCCAGCCGTTCCCGAGATCTGGAAACGACCCCTGCACGTGCGCACGTGCAGCAGCACCCCAACTCTGGCACATGTATATGCAGTGCCTAGTGGGTGCCTACCTACATGCCAACTTTCAGCGCAATCGGCCAAGTAGTTACCGAGATATTGCAACAATTACAAAACTGACACCTTTTCGTTTTGCACGTGGCACGTGCATAAGGGGTCACCCACATGCATCGGGAATAGTCCAATACTTGGTAGAAGGAATGAAGCTACCCTACAAAAATTACCGCGTGTAAATCGGTCAAGTGGTTGCTGAGATATAAGCCTCGCAAAAGCGTGACCACGGCCGGCCGGCCGGCCGGCCGGCCGCTCATACTCAGAAATTTCCGTTAATCTAAGGAAAGACTACGCTCGCTTCGCTCGCTCCGTAATCATATGCTGCGTTTTTCGAATTAAGCCTAGCATAGTCATGCCGTAGCATTTGTGCATATCTGTGAGTTGTAGCACGGTGACTATAGTTGTATGTTGTGTCCGTCACGTCAGGTTTGTTCTTATGGCAGGCGTTGTTTGTTTTGTGGTACTTTTCTGTATGATGTAATAATGGAGCTGTGGAGTTTGCTAATTATTACATTAGCAAACTCCACATTATGTCCTTTAGTGAATTTCTGTATGATGTTCATCGTTGATGTTATTGATTTATTACAGTCCCTTTCACGAGAAGAAGTAGCCCCACTGTAAACAAGTAGTTTCTCCGTACTATGTAGTAATGTCTCGACCGATGGCTCCGTTGAATGGGTTACTGTACCAGCACGTTTCCCGGTGCTGTCAGGGGTTCTGCTGGGGCGGTTCGCCTTTCGCGGAGAATCAACAGGCGGCTCGAACTCCCGCCGCTACGCCAAGGCGGCCCAGTATCTGCTGGATAAGATCGACGCCAGCTCGCTGGGTCGGTTCCTCAGGTAACCAGCACGCCAGAACGCTGCTCGATCCTCGCGCTGACCGGAAGGACTTTGGCTAGTCAGCACTGGTCTGCTGTAGACTCTGCTCTTTTGTTGTTCGCCCGACGTTTCCGCTCAGTAAATGGAGCTGTTTTATGTTGGAAGCTTGCGTTAGCATCAGTGGCCCCGTTGATTTTTTTATGTTTGCAGCTCGGCAGAAGACATGCCTGTTCTTGCAATCGGCATGTATTTTTGTGTTTTGCACGCCGATTCCCCGTACGCTTGGAACTAATTGGGCTTATTCGTGTATTCCTGACTACCGATGGAATAAATTGTGTTTGTAGCCGTATTTTAGCACGAGGCATTTAAACTGTAGGTGAGGGACACGATCGTTACGGAGCTCCTTTACAAATAAGTATCATTTAAAATGGCTCTATATATTCCCGACCGGGGCTGGGAAAATGCGTTTTATTCACCGAGGTTTTTGTGCGGAGGACCGAGTGCCGGTAGGCACGAGGTCCGTAGCCAAAAACCGAGGTGAATAAAACTGCATTTTCACAGCCCAAGGTTGGGAAGAGATTTACCACATGCCGTACCGGCGCAACAGTTAATATCATATTCTTTTGATATTATACATTATATTCTTAATATTTTGTTAATATTATATTAATACTACCTATGTTCACATCTATAGTCACCGTGATTATTTTTTGTGTTTTTCATTATTAGGCTGCGTTGAGTATGAAAGATTGAATTCCCTGCTTCCTCCTTATTTAGGGTTTGAAAAAGCCGAGGATGAAGATGGTGAAGAGCCAGACAGTGCTGCCAGATTTGGAGGATTTCCGCAAATCTGGAGGATTTTGAACTCTATTTGCGGACAAATTTCGCGTTTGGAGGATTTTTGATTCTGGAGGAAAATCTGGAGGATTTGTCACCCGATTAATATATTCAATTTCATGGAAAAATACAACGCGTTCAAGACTCAAAAGACATTTTCCTGCCCAGCTTCACCCTACCCGTTAGGATATATCACTGCCCTTTATCACCGTGAGACTGGAATGTCTCAGTCTGTAGCTATATCCACGAATATCATGGTGACTATTTGTTCCTATTTCGTGTACGATTGTACCATATGTTTTTGAAGGTACCGAACTACTGGCGGATCAAAGGGGGACATTTGGCGCAAATTCCCCCCCCCCCCTCCTGCAGCGTCCAAAATCGAAGAAAATTTTCGTTTTTTTTCAAGGATAAAACGAAAACTAAACAACTTTTATTATAAAAAAGCATCTTTTAAACTACACAGCAGTGCGAAAGGAATCGAAATCCGATGAGTTTTTAGAATTTGGAGAAACCTTTTCGGAGATATGCCCTCCCGCAGCGTCCAAGACCGCCTATCTGGATCCGCCAATGGGATTTGGAGGAATCTGGAGGATTTTTGTAACTGATCTGGAGGATTACAGCCTTCTCCATCTGGCAGCACTGGAGCCAGAAGTTAGAATAAAGATATGGAGTCTAGCAGGAGTGAGGAAACCGTGAAGAAAACTGAAAATTGGGTAAAACGCTGAATCAAACGCGTCTTGGATGCCAGCTGGAACAATAAGTTAAAACAAAGAAGTATATGTAGTCCAGCAGGATTGAGAAAACCGTGAGGAAAACTGAAAATTGGGTGAAACTCTGAATGAAACACGTCTTGGATCCCAGTTGGAACAATATCAAATGTTTCATTGCGGCACGTTAAGATGCGTCGCGCATTTAAATTGTTCGTTTTTTTCTGCGTGCATTATGTAGTAATAATGACTATTCTGACCATGTCTTACAGCAATAAATACATTGGCATTGAAACGATAACCCTGTTTAGTTGAATTACACTGACAGCAAAAGTAGGAAGTTTACACGCACAGCCACTGTTGCTGTTGCTGTTAGTGAACACACAATCCGTAAATATCTTCTTTGGAATTGGTTCTTCCGCTCAGAATATTCAGTAAAACTTTGTCTGGGAAAATCAAAAAGCCCTAGGGCCGAATCGTTTCCCAAATACCTTCAACATTAGCCGAGGCGGGCCGAAGCCATTTCCCAAATGCACGTGCTAATGTTAACCCGCGCCCCGTAGGGGGGGGGCCGAAACGGCCCCCCCTGTCCTTTTCGGTCGATATCTCTTAAACGGCTGGAGATATCGCCACCAAACTTTCAGGACCCCTCCGGGCATCAATTTTACACATTGTGACCAAAAATTTTACCAGAGGCTATGATATGTTGGCCACAAATGACGTCAGAGTGACGTCATGTTCTGTCATTTTCGACCGAAAAAAGACCTTCGCGAGAAGACCTGTCAGGACTACAGCTTTGAAGATACAGAAAAATGATCAAGACATAAAAGGTGTAGAATTGACAGGGCTACAAAACTGCTATATCGAATTTTTGAAATTTTTGAGTTTTGACCCCCAAAAATCAAAAAAGCATTTTTTGGATATATTCGCCAAAAAATCCAAAAAGTTTTTTGAGTTTCGAAAAAACCGGAATATATGTGATAGTGCCTACCGTCTTCTATCTACATACCAAATTTCAGATCGATACCTCGTTTTTTGGCCAAGTTATAGCGAAAAAACTGTTCAAAAATGATTACGTCAAATTTTCAAACTCAATTTTTGGCAATTCTAGAACTCGTAGAGCAAAACGAAGACCACCATTAGACTCCCCGTGACGAGCTGCATCGAATCGATACCCATTTTATGCAAAAATATCAACTTTGAAATTTGACCTAATTTGACCTGACCTTGACCTGACCTTCACCAAAACGTGACCTAGGCTGGCCCCAAAGGCTACCTAACCCACATAATCGCATTTGTCATGTAAAATGGACCATAAAACATGTATCACACGACACATTCATATTGTGACCCCCGGTGACCTGACCTCGCTGTGACCTGACCTGGTATCAGTGACCTCAGATAGCAAAGTATGTGTTTGACGAACAATGTACCATCGATGGTTTTTAATAAATTACCAATTTACTCGCTTTCACAGCACATTTCTTGAATTGCCTGTGAACGGTGAAAATCTGACCTTTGACCTGACCTGTGACGTCATCGGTTTGACCTAGGTCAATGAAATTTGGTCACAAGGTAGTTCCCGGGTGGGGCTATCGAACTCCGTTTGAATTTTGAAAATCGGCCGGTAACTTTCCGAGATCTTAGGGGGGGCCGAAACGGCCCCCCCCCCCCTACGGGTGGTAGGGTCCGCCGGTAGCCCTACGGGGCGCGGGTTAAAGGGATGTCTCGGCATGTGGTAAACTGATTTCCCACCACCATTTATGTTTGCTTAAAAAATATGAAGATCGTATCCTGCATATTTGCAACCCTTTAATGCTTTTATATGTGGGACATTCGTTGTGACGCTGGGAGCTCGTCGGGGTCCTCTGAGCGGGTCCGGCCGGGCCGCCCCTGGGTCTTATCCCGGCGGGGCGCCGCCGGACGGCATACGCCGGCTAAACCACCCGTACACACACTGTCACACCACCTTCACCAGCACCACCTGCGGGCACCACCGGCACCACGGGCTCCGGGGGCGGCGGCGCGGCGACCGTATGTTGATTGTGTTGCGTGGCGGCGGACGACAGCCGACCCGACAGCAGCTTACACAAGCGCCGCCCGCCCGCCGAGCTGGTGACGCGTTTGGCCGCCACGGTGACGGCGTTTATGTCCGTAGTGACAGGTAGGGTGGGGATGGCGCGGGGAGGGGGAGCACGACCGACTCGGAGCGCGCCGGGCGTCGTCTTTGGCTTCCATTCATAATTCATGTCACCCGTTTATTAGAGCGGTTTAAACATTTCTGATCCTAGACATAATGTTTGTCACACGGAGCAGCTAACACTCACGCACGATGCGAGCTGTTGAAGGCTGGGCTTACTACAGTTGAGCTATGCTCAGGGCCCGCGTGCAGTCCCGGTGAGGCGACATCTCAGCCGTGTGCCAGCAGTGACGGTTGGCCCTGGTCTGAAGGACGTCCGGGATTTGCGTGTGTACGAGTGTGCAAGTTTCTTTTGCAGTTGGAGCAGCAGGAATCGGCAGCTTGCATGCAACTTTTCATTATGGTGGTCGGTTGTAGATGCGCGAGAAGGGCAGCGTAAGATCACGCAGGATTTTGATGATGATAGTGCGACTTATAGTCCGATTTTGCTGTCAAATTGATGAGGAAAACAATGCAACAATATTATGAGGCAGGAGTTTTAGGTATGCGCTCGTTGTTTCATTCAAAAATTTACAGCAATTTTGAAAGCTAAGCGGTTCTACAATGGTGGATAGTGAAGAGCTGTGATGGTGACCGTGTGTCTGTTTGGAGCTCTACGTGCTCAGCTCCTGCGCACCGCGGCACACTTGAGTGCACCTTCGTACCCACCTAGTCACTAACTCGCTGTCACCAGTGCCCTGCCTTCTTGAGACCCTCTCTTGTACAGTGTCCTAAAGTTACACCTTATTGCCTTACTAGCACACCATTTATTGATCATCATGCCGTACTAACGCGCTATCGCCCCTGCCACTGTCTGGATTGCTAGCCGCGCCAGGGTAGGTGAGAGGCATGCCACCCACGGGCCACGACTCGCCAACGAGCGTCACAGTTGGTTTCTTTGAGACTCTCCCGATGCCGCGGAGGGGATAACCATGAGCATGCTTACGAATGTATATGATGACTAGCTTGCATGTTTGCGTGCTTGGTGCTTGATGCATCGTCTCACTATACCAGCTAAACAGCCCATGAATGTTATCTGTATTTTGTGTTTGCTCTTGAGTATGATATCCGAAAGTCCTTGCGGCTTATTTGATGCGTGCAATGTTATATTATTCTTGTCAGCGATACATTTTTATCGTGATTTCGAGTACCTTTGCTCCATCATCACTTGGATAGCAATGCTGTTAATCAAATAAGTTCCCAACAACATCTCAGGCATTATCAGCTTGCTTGTGACGTTCTTTTAAACTGACCGAGTACACATTTTATCAGTCTTGTGTCTTTAAAATGTCGCCGATATCACCTCCCGTTCCCGCATTTCTCTGACGCCTACCGGTATCACCCACCACAGGGAGCTGACGCGGCGACCGCACGTGGCCGGACTGCCCGAGAACGAGCGTCTGGCCCAGTACGTGGCGGACACGTGGCGCGCCCAGGGCCTGGACCGGGTGGAGGAGCTGCGGTATGACGTGCTGCTCTCCTACCCGGACGGACAGAATCCCAACCTGGTGAGGAGGGAGGCGCAGCTGGAAGACATGGTGACATTGGCGGGGGACTGGGAGGAGACCAGGGCTTCCACTCCGCACACCTGTCGGAGTATGTGCCAAGATTAAGAAGTGCTCGTTTTGGCGACTGAAGTTGAACGGCATTGCGCGATCCGGTGTAAATCAGAGGCCTGTTTCACTAACGAATAAAACTTGTATTTACAAAGAAAAAGCTTGAGTTTACAAGAAATAATTACCAACATTTGAGATTTGGATTTCACGAAACCTTTGAACATGAATTTTGAGTTTAAAATTTGCAAACTTTTTTACATGAAAAAGTTTGCTAGAAAACATGGGAATCGCAAACTTTCTGTTTCACGAAGACCAGAAACTTGAAAGAAAATATCGTAATTATAAACCTGAAATTCCAGTGGTCCTGACGCTCGGAATTTTGATACTTTTTGTGCAATAATGCAAAACAGTCATATATTTAGAACAACTATGCTTTGTTGAGTCCAAGAGGTGCCACTGGCGATGAAGCTTAGTGAAATCTGTTTTTTCGTAGTTGGTAAAAATACTTATGAATTGTAAACTACAAACACTTGTAAATACAAGTTTTTAGTGAAACAGGCCTCTGACGGGGAGGGGGTAGCTATTTACACACCTGTTTTACATCAAGCTGGCATACCGCCACCAGCCATCGATTAATGTTGTATGTGCGCACTGCGCTGACACCTCGTGTTGACTATAGGCCAATAGGAAGTATTGGAGCAGTCTTAGTGGAATTCATGTACCGCCTTGCCTTGAAAATCCTTCGCTGATTTCTGAGTTTGTTGTTTTCTGGTTGATAATAGGGAGTACTGCGCGCTTGCGTACGTGATGCGCTCTTTCCGCGTGTGTGTATGCGTGAATGCCCTCGTGTAGTAAATATCTGCGACCGTCGCCCCCAACTGACACGGTGCCCTCTCCTGTCCCCAGGTCCGTGTGGTGGACGAGACAGGTCAGGCGGTGTTCACGGCGCAGACCCACCAGCCGCCGCTACACTCGCCAGAGGAGCGCGACCCGTCCGTACTACAGAACTTCAACGCCTACTCGGCGCCCGGACAGGCGCAGGTAACCACCGGCGGGTCCGGAGACGGTAACTTAGTGTCGTGCGTGACGGCGGGTGAGTCACAGTCTGGCGGAACGGTGGTCTTGTGGTGGTGGTGGGGGGGGGGGGGGGGGGGGGGGGGGTAGCGTGGTCAGAGTACTTTTGACTGTATTTGGGTTCGGTACATGTGCAACGAGGTGCACACATACAGCATTGTTTTTTTTATTCATTTATTTATTTATTTATTTATTTATTTATTTATTTATTTATTTATTTATTAGTCGTTTTCTTCTTTGATGCATTATATAAGCGTATATGTCGTAGGATTTCACAAGTTGCATTTCCATTGTTCTTTTTAACAAATGCCGACGCCCAATAGTTCAACGCTTTTGTGTAAATGGGCGGAGAGGCCGGAGTAGTAGGGGAAGTTGGGGGAACGCCGAATACTTTTTTTCTGACGCCCGTAGCACGCAAGGTAGACAACATAAGCTATTCTTGTTGGCGTCATTCGAGAGGCCAGTCTTTTGGCTTTCAAACATACCAGGCGCATTTGATGAATTCGCATACCGTTAAGCGCACAAACTAAAAATATCAAAGAAGTGACTTTTTCGGCGTTGCGCCGGACTGCGGGGAAAGCCGAAAATGGGAGAAATGATCTACGGGGAATGCCGACATTGATATTTTGCCACTTTATCTCAAACTTTATCCAGAATTTATCAAAGCTGACACGCGTTTTAAGAGCTTGAGGACGCTTGGTGCACACTGGAAGTTATAATTGTGTGATATAATAAGAAAATGCCAGGTAAATAATTCCTTATAGGTAACAGGCCGTTGTGTCGGTTGAAAGTGTAATTTGTGTGACTAAAAATTCGCGTTGCTATTCTACAGCAGTAAAGTCCACGTAGCGTGCTTTAACGTGCGTAATTGCACGTTTTCGGCATTACCCCAGCCAGCCATACTTTCATTTGCAGGCCCATAATTTTTCAACGTGCCGTATAAATTTCAAATAGGCAGCACACTTATGCAAAGACATGCTGAAGATTACTTGACCGAATTGGCCAGACAAACGGTAGCATAATGAGTAAGAAATGCAGCTTCAAAGGCGCATGTAGTGCAAGGAACGCGTACCTTGAAAACGCTCTTGGCGCCCTCACAGCCGAAGTATTCCGAATGACGACTCGTAACAAACATGCGATAATTGTAGTCACTTAAGCTTCAAAGCATCACTGACAGGTGGCATCCATGTCTTGCGGTTTTCGAAATATCTCGAATTTCGGCTTTGCCCCAACTCCGGCATTGCCCCAACTTCCCCTATAATTTTGATCATCTGTTTTCAGGGAAAGGTCATATACGTCAACTATGGCCGCGAAGAGGACTTCCTATATTTGCAGTCGCAGAACATATCACTCAAGGACCACATCGTCATCGCGAGATACGGCAAAATATTCCGAGGGAATAAGGTACGCCTACATACTACGCCTACTTTAAAAGTCCAATCAGTGCTTTTGCCTGGATGTAAATATATAGTAAATATAGTTGATATAAATAAAAGGGAAATAAAAGGCTCTTCAATTTTCTTTATATTGAATCCAATCATTGAAAGTACGCAAGAGGCAAGCATTGTGACTGTTGGCATCTTTATTAGCATATGTAGAGTACACCACCTTTTCCTTTTGTTCATTTAGCGCTGTTCAGCCCCTATCCGCCAATGACCCCCCCCCCCCCCAGGCGTACCTATGTGAGCAGTTCGGCTGCGTGGCTCTGCCCAATCCTACCTCCCAGTGACCCCCCCCCCCCCCTCAGGCGTACCTATGAACTATGTGAGCAGCTCGGCTGCGCGGCGCTGTTTAGCCCCTACCGTCATCTGACCGCCTCCCCCCCCCCCTCCCCTCAGGCGTACCTATGCGAGCAGTTTGGCTGCTCGGCGCTGCTGTTGTACAGTGACCCGGCGGACGGCGCGCCGCTCGGCCAGTCCGCCGACGCCGCCTACCCCAACACCGTGTACATGCCGTCGGCGGGCGCCCAGCTGGGCACCGTGTACAGGGGCACCGGAGACCCGCTGACGCCCATCTACCCGTCACTGGGTGAGTCTGGGTGGCAGACACCTGAGGGGTGTTCACGGGCACCGCACACTGCTGCGTGCGGTGTGTGCGGTGCGTCCAGCAGGCGTGGGGGTAGGGGATGGGTAGGCGGCTCTGACGTCACGGCTGCGTGCGGTGGACGGTCCGCTGTGGCCAGTCCCGACCGGCCACAGCGATCGCTGTGTGCGGTGACGGAAGGCTGACGTAGGAACGAAGTGGGCGGAGCTTGGAGGCTGTGTGCGGTCCGACCGCACACAGGGCCCGAGAACAGCCCTCGGGGTAGTGAACACTACAGCGAAGGTTAAGCGCGGGGGGGGGGATAACGAGGGGTATTGGATTGGGTAATGTATCAATGTCTGGTGTTTTGGCGTACCGATGCATTTCTCTGTCGGCTGCTACATGTCACGTCCAAGTGACATGTCATGACAATAGCCGTCTTATTTCCGTCTTTCTGTGTCGATCCCGGGTGCGGCGCCTTGCGTCACCTCCGTGTATCTCGACTGTGTCTTTACCTCTCTTTGTGTCCGCCCGTGCCGGCAGAGAGCGCCTATCGTCTGTCGGAGGCCGAGGCCGAGCTGCCCAGGATTCCGGTGCAGCCCATCAGCGCTGACGACGCCTACCAGATCCTCAAGTTAGTGATATTGAGAGACGGACGTAGGCTAAGTCTTCTTATACGGCTGGGGTGTCTGTTTTATGGACAGCTAAAATATGTTTCCGTCTCAAAGATATGTGACAATGCTCCTTTGCTGTCATGCGTACTCGTTAGTCATTTTCATATTTTGTCTCCTTGTTTTTGTACCAATATAGTATATGAATTGGCTTCAGGGGCTCTGTTCACTTCTATTTCAGTCAACAGATATATTATTTTGCTACATTCCTGTTCAACGATCCAACCTCAGGACACAAACCTTCCCCTCACGTAACTACTGCTCCATTCTCAGGCTGATGCCGCCGACTGCCGCGGCGCCTGCCGACTGGTGGGGCGGGCTGAACCTGACCTACGGCCTGGGTCCGGGCCCGGCTCGGCCCGGCTGGACCGTTCTGATGGACATCCACACACACGGGGAGAGAGCCAACGCCACCAACGTGATCGCCACGCTGCGCGGATACGAGGAGCCGGGTGGGTGAGCGGGTGGCACATCATCATCATCATCATCATGTTTTATTGGCACAAACTCGGATTAAATCAAACAAATTTCTCTCCTCGCGCGCAACGGGCGCGCGGGGAGAGGGAGGGATGCAGGGTGGCCTGGGATGGAGAGGGAAGAGGTGTAGAATCACGACTCTATGTAAACTTTGTTTATTGATGGGGTTTATCGAAATGTCAAGTTTATTGGCCTCATTTCTACTCGATAAAGTATTGGGTTGAGGACAATACATTAAAGACAGTACTGTGTAGCTGATACGTTAAACACCCCCCTAGAGAGGTAGCTCAGGTTGGGATTTTCAATAGAAAATCACAATTCTAAAGAATAGTGATTGTCTAATTGAAAAGTCCCAACCTTCGGATATAGGGAGCTGGTAAGTTGGCCAACGACTAGCAGCTGTTTTATAAGAAGTTTGACATATTTTGTGTTGATTTGTTGGAACACTTAACTTCCACATCGATTTCTCAGCACAGAACGGTGTCACTCATCATAATTAATCTTGCCTATCAAATGACACTGACTGCTCAGTGCTCCTCCCTCATTTGTAAAACAACCGTCCTGTCTGACCCCATCGCTCCCCACACAGACCGTTACGTGCTGGTGGGGAACCACCGGGACGCCTGGATTCTGGGGGCCATCGACCCCTCCTCGGGCACGGCCGCAATGCTGGAGCTCACCAGGGTACTGGCTAACCTGAGAAAGGAAACTGGTAGGTATGGGGGGGGGGGGGGCACGGGCAGCAGGGTTGTATGGGGGAAACGTTTTGTCGGTTGCAACTAGAAAGACATGGTTCTCGGTTCTGGGTGACGAATGACCCAATTATGTATCGCGATGCATGGTGAATGCCGTAAAAATACTTACAAACATGGCTGTTATGCTCGTTATTGAATGATAATTTCAAATCGTGTTTGAGATCGGAGAGTAGACAAATATCCTCTGAGCACTTGTCACTATCACTTGTTGGACCTGACGTTGCCGGCGCTGACTGGCGGCTGGTACCCGCTCCTGACATACCCTCACTCTATGTCAGGCTGGCGGCCGATGCTCACCTGTCTCCCTCTGTGTGTCCCAGGCTGGCGGCCGCGCCGCTCGCTCGTATTCTGTAGCTGGGGCGCCGAGGAGTACGGCCTGGTCGGCTCCACCGAGTGGGTCCAGCACCACCGGCAGCAGCTGGCCGCCCGCGCCGTCGCCTACCTGAACGTGGACCTCACCATCAACGGTGGGTGACCCGACCCGACACGGATTGTGACATTGAATGCGTGCAGATCATGACAATCATGGATGCTTTCAGTAATACATACTCTCTCGACACATCTTAGGTAATTTGGCCGACAACTCTGGTCAATGTAGAAATTCTCACTTTCAGGGTTTTATAGTAACCGGCCGCAAGCACCATAGATGATGATTTGAATTCACTACATTTTAATTAATCATTAATAAAAACTTGATTTCCATGTGCCGGAGCACATAAAACGCGAAATTGTTACCCTACCGGGGAACAGGACGTTTTTTTTTTAAACATCCAACCCGGTTCTCTGCCGCTGCCTTGTCAGGTAACGACACGCTGCGCGCGCTGGGCGTGCCGCTACTCCACGACCTGTTGTTCGCCGCTGCCCGGACGGTGCCCAACCCGGACCCGGAGGAAGTGGCCGCCGGCCGCACCACCGTGTATGACACCTGGCTGCTGCACCGGCTGGACAACGCCACCGGGCGGCCGCAGTGAGTGGGGGAGTGGGGAAGGGAGGGTTCAGAGGCAGTCCAGTGAGTCCGACTGCGGGGAGGGGAGGCTTCAGAGGCGGTTCAGCGAGTCCAACGTCGGAGAGAGAGTGTTGGAAGGCGCTCTCGGTGCAGATTAGTGTAATACTGCTACCAATATCGCTTAAGCATTTCAGCACAAGGCTAGTTTTTCGTGTTTTGGTGATTTATTAAGTCATCTGCCAATCTTCTGGCAAATTTGGATCATGTGAACAGCTTGTCGAGATGCTCGGCCCTCGGGGGAGCTATGATGATGGTCTTGAGGTTTATTTTGGTGGGTGCATCGTTTTGACGATATTGTGATTTTTTTGCAGCGCAATTTCTCTCATTATACCATCAAATTATATGTTGTCTGGTATGTCTGCCAGCAGTGTAGATGTTATATAGGCAGTCTCGTTGAGTCGTGTTAGCCCCCCCCCCCCCTTCCTCCTCTGAGCGCCGTCTTTTGTGCCGCCTACCCGTGCTGTAATAACCTCTCCCACCCTGGCAAACTCCAAAGACTGGAGCTGCCAGGGGACGGCAGCGACTTTAAGGGCTTCATCCACAACGAGGGCGTGCCGTCGGCCGACCTGGCCTACGACGTGAGTGGGTCCTGCGCACCCCGCCACCCCCTCCCCGCTCACACGCCGGCCGTTAGAGACTCACGCCTGACTAACCGCGCACCCCGCCCCGCAGGGTTACGCTACCCGGCCGCGGCAGCGACTATAAGCAGTTCCTGCATGTCGAGGGCGTGCCCAGTTCGGACCACCGGTACTTTCAGAAGGTGAAGGGGCTCGCTGTGTGTGTGTGTGTGTTTGCGTGCTGTATTTTATATTAGTAGTTGCAGCTGGTCAGCATGATATTTGGGTATTCGCACAGGCATGGTGTTACTTTTCTGGGCTGTGCATGTGCTTCATAGTGTAAAGTGTTCCCGTGCCCCAAATTTATATCAGCTAAATCAGCGCCAAGCCAAAGAAAACCGCACGCACCCACCTAACCGTACCGTATGATTTTTGGCTCCAGATTTAGCGTTCACCCCCAGGCTCCAAAAGCATGCTTTCAACTCCGGTGTAATTATTCGTCCCACATTTTACAGCCGACGATGTTTTTCCGCATCACACTCTTTGCACGTTCTTTATTAACCAAGCAAAATGTCTTGCATTAAATGAATAGAAGTTATCGAGGTGATTGCCGACTTATATTGAAAGTTCATTAGCTTATAGTGGGAGAATGCGATGGTTATGTGCAGTGTTTGTTAGACATCTCTTGCTTTGGATTTTCGAGCGTTTTGACCTACCTAGGTACTGGTAACTAAAATGTCATGGAAAATGCCTATTCTGCAATTTTATATTAAATTATTTAGGTGAATCTGAGTGAAGTTCGGATGCAATTGAGAATGTAGCATTTTTAGTGCTAGGTTAAACAGTAATGACGGCTTAAGTAATCTTACGTGATAATGAGCCTGCCGTTACAAAGCGTTTGTCCTCTGTCGTCAGACGGACTCTGGCTCGTCATACCCGCTGTACCACACGCTCTACGAGACGTACTACATGGTGACGGAGCTGCAGGACCGGGGCCTGCACTTCACCACGGCCGTGGCGCAGATGTGGGGAGAGATGGCCAGACGGTGAGGACGGGAGGGAGGGAGGAAGGAAGGAAAGGAGAGGAGGGGAGGGAGGGGCTGCACTTTACCACGGCCGTGGCCCAGATGTGGGGAGAGATGGCCAGACGGTGAGGGGGAGGGAGGAAGGGGAGAAGGGCGGGGCGATAGTGGAGGGAGACGGGGAAAATGACCAAGGGAAGACGATAACGGACAAGGTGTCGGGGCTGAGTGTAGCCACAAACGATCTCGAAGGGAAGTTGAGTCCTGTTAGAGAGACGGCTTGACCACTGCTATTTGTTATGGTGCGACCGTCCCGGTGATCCGCCCTTCACCACTAGTTTATCTGCATTACGCTGTGCCCGCCTGCCTCTGTGACCGCTCCCTCACCGCTCTGTGTTCTGCAGGCTGGCAGACGACCCGGTGCTTCCGTTCGGCGTGGTGCGCTATGGCACCTTCCTGCAGGAGGCGTTCAGTGTTCTGGAGGCCCACTTCGGACCGCGACTGAGGCAGAACGGCGTCACTCTCGGTGAGTTGAGAGGCGACTGAACGAATTACCTGCGTGTGTGTCATTTTTTGCTAGAGCTGTAATGGCTGCTACCAAGTGTCATGGACCTGGGAGAAGAGGTAGCCTCTGCAAAGATATTCTTGGCATTTAAATGTAAGTACCTAATTGACTGGTGGTTATATTCATGCCTTTGTGGCCTCGCATTGTAGTGAAAGAACGTAGTCCCATTGTTATATTTCCGTCGTGCTTGCACCAAGCCTGGTCAGTACCGACTGCCCGGCCGCCTGCTCCGGCGCCGGGCGCGAGCGCGAGTAGGCCAACTGACCGCTCGTGGCGGAGCGGCCAGTGCCGCAGACAGCACACGCACCATATCTTGTTTCAGATTTGGCATTTTTTCTGTACTCGTGGGCGTAATGGTATTTTCCATGGTAAACATCTACTGTATCAGTTACACTCTCTTTGATATACTAAAACGATATCATGTGTGTCTACAAACCCTTCACTTTTCCCCCAGTTAGCCTCCACCCCCCCCCCCCCCGAGTGGTTGTCCTCCCCCCCCCCCCCCCCCCCCACCCGGGTCTGACCGACCGCTGCGCCCTCCTCCGCCGGCAGATTACGTCAGGGCGGCTGTGGAGGAGTTCGCTGAGGCGGCCACTACTTTCCAGGAGCACTTTCTCCGCCAGCTGGATCTGGACGAGTGAGTTGCACGTTACACAGTGGTTTGTGTTCTAGGTTAGGGCAGGACTTTTTCGTCGTATCACTACAGATTTAGTATTTACAGAAGGCTGTCACAGCTCTTTAGGATATCATATTTTTTAGTATCACTATCCTAGCTGACACCAAGCTGTCAAGGCGTCTCGTTAGCCCGTTGCAATGGTGACCGAGTGACCCCATCGCTGTGCATCCACTCCTATTGTGTTCTGCGCGGTCGTGGACGCCCCTTACTGATGCCCTTTGCTCTGTTGCAGCCCGCTGGCGGTGCGGCAGGCCAATGATATTCTGATGGGTGTTGAACGGTCCTTCCTGGATCCCCGCGGCCTGCCCGACCGGCCCGACTACAAGTGAGTGTCAGATGCCCCCATAGCTTCAAACTTCCGTTTGTGTTTCATGTGTGCTTGTTGTTTGTTGTTTTGTTGTTTTGTTGGGTTAGGCCCTTTCGGTCTGGCAAGACCATTTCAGAGCCGGGAGGCTGATAGGATAAAGGGGGAGACATTGGTCTGGGCAGGCATCCTGGTGAGTCGCCGGGGCTGAGCCCGTCCAGAGGACAGGCCACCCAGCCCCAAGGCACTCACTGCACCCGGCTACGGGGTGCGCTCCCTCGGGAGCAGCGGTGCCGCTCCAAGGGAGCAGCCCGCATGAGATAAAGTTGCCTGTCCAGCCCGGAGGGGGGTTGCGGCGTGGAGGAGAAGGACTTCTGTATCCTGAGGATAGAAGCACGGAACGGTGTCATGTGTGCTGGGCTTTAAGCGTTATCGTTTAGTGTTGCTGATCCTAACGACAGTAACTTTCACCTTGAAGTTTGCCGTTAAGATGTTTCACGTTCTTGTCTGACACCATCGTCCTTCCTTCTCTCTCTATGTTCGCAGTCACGTGATTTTCTCGCCGAGTTCGTCGGACGGCTACTCGGGCGTGGTGTTCCCCGGTCTGGTGGATCTGCTGCACGACCTGGACCGGCTGCCGGCCGACCGGCGCGCCGCCCAGTGGCAGAAAATCAAACTACACGTGTCGGTGCTCAGCTACATCATCGGCAGCGCGGCGCATGGTCTCCAGCAGGACATCTGAACAGGTGCTGTCGGAAGTCGGTACCGGCCGGAGGACACCAGAGATGGAGGGCGCGACCGTCGGCCGAAATGGGGACGGGACAGGTCCCCTTATAAACTGAATAGCCGATAAGACAGCAACCGCCGCGGTATGATTAGGTGCCCGAGTCACAATAAGATGATTAGGTGCCCGAGTCACAATAAGTACTTGATCTACAGACTACGAAGGTGGCGTGGATAAAGCATGAACTGACCCAGGATGCTTTCCACATCTTTTTGTTGATAATGATTAGCGCTTTCGGCACTTTTCGTAATGAACCCTTAGCAATCAATCGACCAGCCGACTTAGCTGATAGATGAACCACTGAGACGTTTTGTTGCCAGCATCTACACCACCTCATTCATGAGACAATAACATACACGTCATACACACGCCGTCCTGTGACCAATGCTAATGGATAGAAGCTGCCGACCCAGCTGCAACCTTATGTAACTGAAGACCAGTCGACCTTAGCTTATAGATCGGTAGGAGATAGAGAACCCAACCAGTCATTGGGTTTGTGGTGGTTGAAAGAACGGTGGAAGAACAAGTGCGCGTGTGCGTATCGTGCCGTACGGAAAACACCTACAGTGCCGGAGGTGTCCTTCAGTGTACTCCCAGTGCCAGAGATGTCTGGCTTAGACGCTTCCAGTGCCGGAGAAGCTGGACGGGATGCCCCTAATGCTAGCGGGGCCGTTCACCGCCAGTTGTGCGGAGCGGAACGGGTGGGAGCGAGCGGCTGTGATATGACAATACCGGGACTATCCCGTCTGTAATATGTGGCCAGGGTAAGACCGGGAGCGACAGTCCAGGGAAACGGGCTACCGCTCCTCACCAAACCGCGCGCTATAGGACGTAGGAGACAAATGAGGCAGACAACAACACAGACTGACGCACGGACAGAAATCTAGAAAGACTGACGGGCTTACGGACAAACTGGCAGACAATGCCGGAGACGATAGGACGGATGGACGAGCGAACTTACGAGATAACTAGCAGACTGAGACGGGAACGGAAATATGGGTGGGCGTAAGGACAAACAAGTTGACAGACCGAGACGGAAAGGAAAGGACGGACGGACGGACGGACGTGAAAATGATCCGTATACAGTTTGCGTCGTAGTGCAAGTTTCATTGAGGATCATTGCATTATGAAAGAAGGAAGCCGCGCTTACATTCGTGTGGACATGCTCTTCCAATGTCTTCCCAAGTCCGATATTGCAATATTTGAGAGAAGTGTTTGTTGCACTGTTCCACGCTTTTGTCCGCGTATGCTGTGCAATGTGCATTGTGCTTGCCTGTGTGGAGCGTAGCAAGTTTATAAGCGCTCGCGATGGCAGCCACTGGCGATGCCTGTCAGTCGGTTTGACGCGCACTGTGAGTTTGTCAGAGTCGGTGTGATCTGTGTGATGACCTGTGCCTTATTGGCGAGCTGTAACAATGTCAGCTTGGATGGTGTCGTGTCGCTGCTTCCGTTAGCTGTAACCCGGGATCGAATACCACTGAACGATGAAACACGGATTGACGTTTGGGGGTGTGGTAGCTGGCTGAGAGGAGCTGACGCTCATGTCCTTCCTAACCACAGAATCTAAAAGTGAAGACAAACAGGAAAAAACACGATTGGAGAGACACGACTCGATAACAATGCTCCAAAACTACCATCAGCAATGTCCAGTGATAATAGCGCGACATAATATCACAGCCGACGGCCGGTTCGTCCTGGTACTGGCGCCTTTTGCAAAGGTCCTTGACGGGTGAGTCGTTACCAGTCTGGTTTGCTCGTGCTCACCTTGTTTATTATTTCATCAGGAGGCATACTTTTGTCGGGACTGTCCCGTCCCCATCATAAACTTCAAACGAGGCGCGAATTTTGTTGGGCATCTGTGCAGAGTTCCAGGACATGCAGGCTTTTGCAATGAGACTCCAAATTCTCCATCTGACTACGAGCCAACTGTTGTATGTACATATATTCTTATTTCGACAAACCGAGAATGGCTCGAATATGTTTGATCAGTCGCGCGCAAATCACAACACATGGACGGGCACCGCTCCCAACCTAAGACGCCCATCGTTGACAGTTAACCTGCGCCATGCTGTGGGGGAGGGTTGCTGGAGAACACCGCCCGTGATTTTTCGCAACTATTTCAAAAAACGGCGTCGCGGAGCGCCACTGTTTTTGGCGCACCTTATCACACATCTTTTATGTACATGTTATGAAAATTTCAGACCGAGATAACTCAAGGTCAGGTCACCAAATCATTTCAAGTGGCGTCACCTCATAAAAAGTTTCAATGTCTGCCATAGCTACACCACCAAGTGACCGATTGCTTTGAAACTTTCAGCGATTGATAAGAGCAACAGTATGCCCAAAATGCATATCTCGGAATTTCGGTATCGGTGACCAAAGGTCAGGTCAGTTTTGCGACCTCCTCGTAGGCCGTCAATGGGAAAAAGTTTAAAGGCGCCTCTTTTGGGCGAACGTCATTCGAACCACTCCCAAACACTGAATTACAAGTAACTAGGACACACTGAGCATGGAAATGGCATCCGTGACCCCTGTTTATGCCCCTGAGGTCATCTCAGGTCACGAATGGTATCTAACAGTTTTTCGCAAATAACGTTTGATAGAGGCATGCTAGAGCGATGAAAACGCCTTAGATGTGTTCAGCTTGACGATACGGATCGACTGATATGAAACATGACTCTTTCGGGTCAGGTCATGTCCTTGACCTGAGGTCAGATTTTCAAGTTGACCTTTCGATGTCAAATTATGGTTCATTCGATCATCGATGGGTCTTGACGAGAGGAGCACGATGCCGGTAAAAATAAGCTTGTGCAAGGTTGAAGTCAAAGGCTATCGCAGAAAAAAAAAACTCCGAAGAAAAAAATCGTCTTTTTAGCAGTTTTTGCCCCTGCAGGCAAACCCGTTGACATTAGGTCTAAACTGAGCGAAATGCCCAGAAAGAGCGTTAATAGGGCTATCAAATGCGCTTTTCCGGGGCGCTCTAGCTCTAAGAGTTTCCGAGTTGTGCGTTGGCTTGTTGCAGATTGTCGACATTCTACCTGAAAATCGGTGAAATTTGGCCTTCAATGACCACTGGTAACCTGACCTTTGACCTGACCAAGAAAGTGACCGAAGTAATTTCGTCATTAATTTTGAAGCTCTTTCGAACGCTGCCTTCACGCATCGCTACGTGGCCCAGGAGCCGAGTTAAGGCTGAAACAGACTCTTTCCGCGTTCAGGAAATCGCATGCGAGAGCCTATTCAAATACATTGTAATTCTTTTCACATCAATCACTTGCGGGAGGTGCGTGCGATTGATGCGAGCGTGCTTCCATGTATTTGAATAGGCCTCGCATGCGATTTCCTGAATGCGGAAAGAGTCTGTTTTCTGGCTTTAGAGGGCGGGGATTTCAAACTCCCCCCGCCCAGCAGGGCAGTGTTCGCCACGGGCCGCAAAATCCCAGTTCAGCCCAGCCCAGGCCCATGGGTTCACAGCCCAGCCCAGCCCGAGCCCATTCATGGTAAAAGCGCCAAAGCCCAGCCCGGCCCGGCCCGTCAAAAATGAATGGTTTAAAAATTATCGACACCACACAGGTACCCAAAGGTATCAAAGAAACAATATTTTGCGAGCAGCATGCACAATGCATATTGCATGCGTGCTTTATTAACTCGTTTTTGAGTCTTGCATAGTAATAAGCTATGTAGTTGTAGTTTTTGTCTCAGTTGCGAACCCCTGACTCCACTTTACAGTTCTTGGCCCAGCCCATCCAAAGCCCATCGATTATTCATATTTGAGGGCCCAGCCCAGCCCGAAATCCAGCCCAGCCCATGGCCCATTGGGCTGGCCCGGCCCATGGCGAACACTGCAGCAGGGTGTGGAAATCTAGGACCCGCAGCGGGGCGCGGGTTAACCATAGGTTAACCTTCCTTTCAGTGTGGCCACGTTAGGTAAAAATTTGTTGTCCAAAATGCCCACTTTCGCTTTTTTGCCACTGTGGATGGATACTAGAGTTCGACGTATTCTCGGTTTGTCTATAGGGTAACTGTGGGGAAAACGCACCCCTGGGTTAAACGCCTCCCCTAAAAAAATCGTAGATCTTATCGACGGGTGGGTGTTTTATCCTGTCTTTCAGAACAGTCAGCTGCTTGTTTACGTAGTTCTCTATTTCCGGTTCTGCGTCTTGAGGAGCAGCGTGGGTAGATGCTGATGTTGGTTTTGGGTGTTGTTTTTGTTGTTTTTACAGAAGATTCCTAAGCTTTTGATGCCTTTTTTATATCACAAAACTTGCCATTGTGCACATCACTCAAATCTGCGTTTTATTGTCATTCTGTTGAATTTATTATGCTGCGGCGTTAGTGGCGCGTTTTTTGTCAATATTTTGTTGACCGGAAATGGAGTGGATGGGGAAAGACGCCTACTCGATGCATGGGGCAAGACGCCCCCAGTTTTCTGAAAGGGGGGCGTTTTGCACGGTGGTGAGAGTGCAGGGTAGCGCCCTGTAGGTCGGGGCCGAAAAGGCCTCTCCCTGTCCTTTTTTGCTGATATATCCTAAACGACTGCAGATATCGTCACCAAACTTTCAGGACTCCTCCGGGCATCCATTTTACACATTGCAACAACATTTTATTCCAAAGGCTATGATAGGTTGACCACAAATGACGTCAGAATGACGTCAAGTTCTGCCATGTTCATCATTTTCTGTTGATGGATGGGGTGGGGGCGCTTTGCACATGGGTGTGGGCGTATTACCCAGGGTGTGGGGCAAAACGCCCTTTTGTAAGGGTATGCGGAAACCTTTTTGGGGGGTTAAATACCACACGCAAGTGTCTTTTCTTGGTCTCAAATCGTAGTAAAAAGAATGAGCTACATGATGGTGCCCAAAGGTTTGAGTAATCTGGGTTGGGTTGAGTGTCAGAAGGTTTCGCGCTTAATGGGGGCGTTTTTGACCTATTCACCCTATTAGGAGCCTCTATACATAGTAGGTAAGCCAATGGCGGCGCCGATCCACTTTCTGATGGCATCACTCCCTCAGATTATGCTAACAGACTCCGTGTGGTCGCTGCCTGTTTCATTCACCTGGTCAAAAACCGATGATTTTGGTTGACAACCAACAAATTAACCCGTGTCGGACCGATGCACGGTAGGCGATCGGGCCGGTCTAGCATCGCGAAACCTCAAAAACACTTTTTCCGAAAATTGGAAAACAACGCATACTAGTCAACAGAAAATTCATCAAAGATTACGATTAGTGCATTTGCATGGCTCAGGAGACATTTTTTCGTAGACAAAAGTATCGTTAAAGACAGCGTTGCGTAACACTTCATAAGGGGGATTTTTACGCTCTTTGAATATTTTGCGGAACGATGAAATTGCTAGGTGTTGAGCATCCATTTTGCATGGAAAGTGAAATTTAGATGTTTAGACAATTCCGCCATAGAAAGCAAGTAGACAAAATCAGTTCAAAATGCTTTATAATTAGGTTAACTTTTTATATTTTTTTCTACCACTGAACATTACGTTCACTGAATTAACCCAGCCCAGCAAAAAAAGTTTTACGAGGATGAACTGAAAATAATGCTGTATCGCATGCACTAAGACACTATCTATTAGGGGAGCCAGTGAAAATTTGCAGCCACTTGCAGCCCTGGCATCCACACTGTAAAAAAAGTTTACCAACTAGTTAGTTATCCGGCCACTTTTCACTAACCATAGGCGTGTAAGCAAAACACGCATTTCATGACTAAGTGTGTTTTCAATTACACGCAAAAGGTTGAATAGCGTGTTTTGAAACACACCTCCTAGTTTTCGAATATTTGCCAGGTTACTAAGATAAGCCGTGTAAGCGTGTTTATTGACTATCATCGGTGTGTTTTGTTAATAACTAGAGACGTGTTAGGTAACACATGTGTTTGTCACACGGCCACTTTTCACTAGCTATATGCGTGTACGCAAAACACACATATTGCGTGTTAGCTAACTAAGCTGTGCGTGTTAATAAACTAAATGCATTTTTGAGAACAGGCGTGTAACTTAACTAATGTGCGTGTTAGTCACCTCTTTTCACAGCCGCCCCCCCCCCCAAAAAAACGAATCGAATTAAACTCATCAAACATGTTTATTCAAAACTGCATTCAAGCTCCTTTCAGCAAGCTTACAACTGCATACAGTAATATTTCTCTATTGTACTAAAAATGAACCTAAAAAAGTAATCTTCTGTAGGAAACTGCCGAGCGGCAAAGGCGTTCCGTTCTAAAGTTACGTTCTAAGCTATATATAAACGATCAAGGGTCAGGGTCTGATTCTACGACCACCCCCGCCTGTAAATCCGCACCAGCCATTGCACCAAACAGTCTCCAAATACGTATTAGAACATTTAAAAAGCTTTATTTCTGTCGTAGAGGTAAATGAAACTGCAACAAAAAGGCAAAAATTCTCTGACCGAACAATCGTGGCTCATATACCTACACAATTTTCTTTGACAACATATAGATGCAGTGGACATAAACCAGTCTGTGATGTGATGCACTGATGCAGTGGACATCACATAAATCAGCACCGCACCGCGTGCACTGCCTGAGTGCCCAATGAACTATTAGGTACATTTAATTTATTGTTTAAAGTTAAATGCAGTCTTAACCTGCAATATGTTCATTCTTCAGTCGGTCATAAATACTTATAGAAATCAATTGACAATCAACCAATGAACAGTGCCTCCACCCTGAGAAACTGAAACGCCAGCAATGCCTGCACTCATCTTCACCATAATCACTCACCATACGAATAAGGATGAAATCCATGTCCAATAATCCATATCATTTCACTGTCTGACTTCATTTAACACCACACCAGCTCCTTATGCCACGCAACACTTATACGCCACAGCAGCTCCTTTATATACCACACCACAACGCACACGTCCTCTCCCTTCTCTGACTTGGCACAGACTGAACATGGCGGGCGCAGAGGGGCGCACAAAATGGCGATTTTTTCAATTGACTAAGGTCTTTGTAATGCTACAACAAAAAGGTAGTAAGAAAACTAAGATTGTGAATTACAACATGCGTTTGATTTGTTGGCTAACACGTTATCCCAGAAAAAAGACAAAGGAAGCATAAACAAACATGTGTGTCAAATAACACGGCATGGTTTGCACGGATAATATTTGTCGGCTTACAATGATGTTAGCTTTTCTGCTTCGATGAAATGGATGTGGTGTTAGGTTGCAAACATATGTGTTATCTGACCCGTTTTTTGCAACAACGTGTGTTTTAATACTAGATTTTGCTTGAAGAATTAACTAACTGGTTTGTTAGCATTTTTTACAGTGCAGACACTTTTTTCTTTTAAGGGTTGGCCGTGGCTTGGTGCACTTGAGCACAAGTGGTATGTAAATGCCCCAAAGGTTGTTTTCGCGATAGCTCAAAACACCCAGGCAATAGAGAGCTGCAACCTGGCATACCTGACCTTTGATGCACGCTGGATCTTGTGACACCAACCGCACTTTCAAGTCAGGTCAGGTCACTCACCTATGACGTCATACATGAACCTCTGCACGATCCTCAGATGTCGCAACCTTGCAACGCTCTCAGTGCCAGAGTAAGTTTCACAGAGAGGTGAGACTTGCAGGACTTATTGTCCTTCAGAGGTCTTACAACTTGTATATCTCAGATTTTTCTAAATGTCACATAAAGTCAGGCTGGTCACGTGACCTCACCTATAAGTCAATGGGGAAATATGAAAACTGCTATTTTGGCGCCAGGAATGATATTCAATTGTCTCAAGTACATGGAATCGTTACTTCATGCACTCCTTGCAAGATCTAATGCTGCATTTTTGCATTGTTGACCTTGCATGACGTCATTTATGACGTCACTAGGGTCATACGAGTTTTTCGTCAATAGCTCCCGATCAAATTGAGCTAGAGAGTCGACAAGGTCACCAATGGACTCCGGAAGACCTGCCGAATCGAATGATATGCGATATGACCTCCTTCGACCAACTTCGTGATTTGAAGACCTCTGACCTGACCTTGACTCGAGGTCAAGGTCAGGTTGACCTTGCGGTGGCCTCAACTGAACAATAGTATACCATTCGACGCGCCTGAGCAAGGCGAACACGACGATGTCAAAATCGTGGTTCTGCGGCCATTTTTTGCGAAGTTATTTACCAAAAACCAAACCCGCTGCTTGGGTCACGTTATGAAATGGGTCCTTGCCGGGCGAGATTTACGCTGTTTCATGATATGTATAAATTCGTAGGGCATAATCGTTTGAATAAAAAAATTGGTTTGGAAGCAATTTTCTACGGGGGTACACACCATTTCAATGTCCTACCCAGCTCATACCGTCATAAATTTCGACCTACCCTCAAAAGTATTCATGCGTTATTCGAACAGCAATTAGGCAAATTGCAAGCTCGCTACAGAGCACAAATCCTACAAGAGATAGTCCGTATTTAAAGCATATGCTCATTGGATATTCAAGAAGGTTGCTCCTAAATGTTGTGGTTCTAGCTTCAAAAACATGGATGTTATGAATGCCGATAGGTTTCGCGAGGCTACACCGGCCGGATCGCCCACTGTGCGATGTGACGAAGGGGGGGGGGGTGTTTGAAATCTCCCCGTCTAGTTTGGGTCCTAGGCCACGCAGCGACACACGGTCAGCGGTATTCGTAAGAGTGTCAAAGGTTACGAAGAGCGTCAAAAATGATGATGAAAGTACTTCGTTCACTGCTAGGTCAGGTCAAAGGTCAGATCACCAGGTCATCAAAGATCAGATTTCGGCTTTTCGACAATTTTTGACAAATCGACGCATAGCTCGGAACGAATAGAGCTACATCACCGCGGGAAAGCGCACATGATATTTAAGGTCTTTCGGAACAATGTTCTCATATTTGAACGAGGATCAACGGCGTAGCCTTCACAGGGCAAAATCCGTCAAAATCGATGTTTCCGCGGAAAACGTTCTTTTCTAATAATTGTCTACTCATAGACATTTATTTTACCTGCATCGTGTATCTCTCGTCGAGACGTGTCGAATGAAGTATAATTTAAGATCAACTTGAAAGTTTGACTTTAGATCAAGGTCATGCCCGGAAAAGACAATGCTGGATTTTATGGTCGATCCTTATCATTGAGCTGAACACATCCAATGTAATGACATTGTCATCGCTCTGGCATGCCTGTCAAACGTTATTAAAAGTATTAACCCGCGCACCGACAGGGGGGGGGGCGGATATCCGCCCCCCCTGAGGTTTTTCGCGAATAGCGGGAAAACCGCGGCGCGTAGCGCCGCGAAATATGGTACGACTATTCCCTCATCAATTTTACACATGGTGTGCAAGTTTGAACCTCCTACCTTTTAAGGTCAGGTCACCAGGTCACTTTGAATGACCCAACCTCAAGTCACTTTTTTGCAACTTTGTCACCGTGCCAGAGCTACAGTAGATGTCGGAGGCCTTTGAAAGTCGCAGGATGTTATTAGGTCATTAGAAGCTACAATTTGTATATCTCGGAATTTTGATATCGGTGACCTAAGGTCAGGTCAATTTCGCGACCTCCCCATTATAAGTCAATGGGGGAAAAATCAACTCCCTATTTTTACCACTAAAACGGGTCGGAATGGCCCCATATACCATACATGACTTTATATACGATCAACCTTCACTACCTTGATGTCTGTTTTGCTGTTGGGCAGCTGTGAGGTCATGTGACGTCATCAAAGGTCACCAAAGGTTTTTGGCCAATAACTCCGTACAGGAACAAGATACAGCCGCGTGGATGGTCTCATTGTGTTCAGCTCGTCAAGACGCATCGAATGATATACATGATGGCCTCGAGGTCACGTGACCTGAGGTCAACCTTTGACCTTGACCTTTCGAGGTCAACATATATATCATTCGATGCGGATTGACGAGAGGATCACGATGAAACCCTTAGTTTGTTCCTATGTTGACTAATTCGAAAGTTATTCGAGAAAAACTCTCAATATCTAGCACCGCCATTTTGACTTTTTCGACCCCTGTGACGTCATCTTTGACCTGACCTGAAAATGACCTTAGTAAAAATTGTAGATCTTGACCGTGCGTATCCGATGCCGTTTACCGCTTGTCGCTATCTTGCTTCGTTCTCGAGATCTCAGGGGGGGCGGTCATCCGCCCCCCCCCCCCCCCGTCGGTGCGAAGTTGGCGCAGACCCCCGTCGGTGCGCGGGTTAAATTGCTAAAATTATTAAAAATCGCTGGAAAGCTTTCATGAAGTAAAATGTCAGGGTGATAAAGAGTGGTCACGAGTGCAATTTTCTTATTCAGTGTGTCATGTTAACATGTAGGTAGCCCTAGCCCGTGTCTGAGAGTGCTGAAAGCCTGCAACAGACTTCCCGCAGTCAGGAAATCGCATGCGAGAGCCTATTCGAATATACATGGAACCGCACTGGGATCAATCGCACTCACCTCCTGCATGCGATTGATGCGGGCACTGGCAGAATCATAATGTATTATTTGAATAGGCTCTCGCATGCGATTTCCTGAATGCGGAAAGAGCCTTTACGGGGATGAGTCGTCCAAAAGAAGAGGAGTTCAACTTTCTCCTGTTTATTTAGGCAGCAGCCGATAGAAAGATTGACGAGCGATATGGAAGCATAGGGAGGTGACTCATTCTGCACAAGCCGCGCGCTGTGTTGCAACAGAGGTTTCCGGTGGGGTGAGATATCGCATAGCAAACGACCATATCATATCGCAACCCCTCCCCCCGTGATGTACCTATAAGCAAAGCTGATTAATTCCATCACAATCGCTGCCGAAAATCGATGGGCTTTGCTTCTAGAGGCTTCGATAATAGCCAACCGGAGATATAGATAGCACTACCTACTCTTTCCTCGGCTCATGATGTAAAAATCAATACGCTTTAGGTGGAATAAAGATAAAAATTGATGCATTAATTTAACTTGATGCAATTATTGCATGGGTGTCTCAGCCAACTCCGCCATGGAGGTGGTGGTGGTGGTGGGGGGGGGGGGGGGGCAATGCCAAGTTGTTTGGCCTCTAGTAGACTAGTACTTCAACTGGACTGTCAAAATCCGGAACACTAAATTTTCAGTTGACATCATATCAGACCATATTTTGACCTTACCTACATGACTGAGAGAATTTGGCGGTATTGGCTGAATATCAGCCGCAAAGACGGTTAAATGTCTTTGCGGACTGGTTTTTACGCATCTCAGCTCAGTAGGTAAGCCCTCAATAACATTGCGTGCTAGGTATGTACTTTTTTTGTAGAATCGACAATAACTCAAAGCTTATGTTATCTTGATGTTTCCAGTCGAAAGGAATTCATAACACAGAGATGCGTCATGGCCCACTCTTTCGATTGGGGCTTTCATCAGACATGTGCATGGATCCGAGTGATGGATCTATGATCTCAGAGGATCTCGAAGAAAACTGCAGGTTCGGATATATGATCCCACCGGATCCGGCGTGAAAAAATTATCCTGGATCTATGATCTCACAGGATCTGATGATAAACCAAGAATATGGATATATGATCTGAGTGGATCCCACCATGCACAACATTTGAAACCAAGTCTCCCCATGGGTGGAACTTTTCCAAGGAAGTTAATGGGGCAAAAAGTCGTCAAACCCACTATGTCCGATTATGAAGTTGAATAAAATGCCAGGCTGTATCAATTCCTATCATTACAGATATAATATTTCGCATTAAATAGACATTCCAAAGCTCTTCAATGCGAAAAAGATTAATTTGCAAAGCAACAAAGTCTTAGAAACCAGTAAAACGCCTTTTGGGCGAAGAACGAGCGAGCGAGATAGTGAGCCCTGCACGTGCAGAAGGGCGAGAGGGTACTTCCAACGGGCTTGTGCAAAGCACCCTTCTAACCGGTCGCTAGCGGTGTACCAAATTTGAACGCAATCGGCCCAGCCGTTCCTGAGATCTGGAAGCGGCATTCTGCACGTGCGCACGTGCAAACGGGGTCCAAAATGACTTTTGCACGGCACCCTACTAACCGGTCCCCAACCGTGTACCAAATTTGAGCGCAATCGGCCCAGCCGTTCTCGAGATCTGGAAACGCCCCCTGCACGTGCGCACGTGCAGTAGCACCCTAACCGCAACACATGGGAATGCATTGCCTGGTGGGTGCCTACCTGTATGCCAAGTTTCAGCGAAATCGCCCCAGTAATTACCGAGTTACTGAAATGGGAACAAATTTGGCACCTCTTATTGTTGTATTTTGCACGTGCAGTGGGGGTCACTCACATAGATGAAGAGTATCCGACCTTTGGTAGAAGGGATGCAGCTACCCTATAAAAATGACCGCAAGACAATCGCTCAAGCCGCTGCTGAGATATGGGCCTCTCAAAATCATTACTTTTGCAAAACTGCTTGAACACCCTTGACTTTTCACGTGGCACGTGCCACGGCGGTCACTGAGATGTATCAAAAGTAGTCAATTACGGGGTAGAAGGGATTGGGCCACCCAGCAAAAAAGACCGCAGGCCATTCGGTCCAGCGGTTGCTGAGATATAAGCCTCTCAAAAGCGTTACAGGCCGGGCCGGGCCGGGCCGGGCCGCTCATACTGAGATTTTTCCGTTATATGGATAAGACTTCGCTTCGCTCGCTGCGCTCGCTCGCTCGTAATCAGCTAAAGTTGGTGGGGCAAAACGCTTATTGGTGGGGCAAAATGCCAAGTTGGTGGGGCAGCCGCCCCACCAACTGTATAGGAAGCTCCGCCCCTGAGTGTTTCTATGTCAATAAGTGCCATAAAGCTATGGCTTATGATGTGCCATTACATAAATCACTAAATAAGAACGCTTGTGAGTTACGAGTGTTTTTTTTATTTCTGTGTTGACAAAAATAAATGAGGATTTGTGATCTCACTGGATCTCAAGCAAAATATTAGGCTCGGATCTATGACCCCGACGGATCCCAGATCAGGATCCGTGGGATCAGATCCCAGATCCATTTTCTCAGATCCACGCACATGTCTGGCTTTCATTAACTAGACTTTACGCCAAGTGTGGGACTGGCAACGAAAGACAAAAGTTTGTTTTGCGGGCAAATAGAAACTTTTGTGTATTGTTGCCAAACTGAATGGAAAATGCTTACCATATGTGAGCCTACTCTAAGGTGTGGAACCTCGCGCGTCTTGGTGATGCGATATCCGAGTGACCGTAGTTTTTTAGGTATTACTGGTTTTGTCGGAAGAAACGATGCCTACCACGCAGTGTGATGAAGGCTGTACCTACAAAGTACGAGCATGCTCATATTGACGGTGCCGATATCGTTTCGTCAAGATTTGGATACACCTTTGCCAACGCCGGTATCATGAATCATGTTAGCTGTTAAACGATGTTACGAAACGTCATAAATAATACGTCACTTTATCTGATTGGGCCCAGGAGCAGATAGCGGATGTGACCTCAGGGGTGTCGTTTTCCGAAAATGATTGGTAGTGCCCAAAGGCGGCGGCTGGCCATATATGACGGGGCTTACAAGGTAGGGTACCCCCAAATCTGCCTTTCTCATCGGATTTCGGCCACTTATTTTTCGCCCTGGTCATTGACAAGACTAACCGAAATCTAAAAAAAAACACAAAAAAAAAACTTTGGAAATCTGGGTCTACACCGGACGCCATGCACAAAACGTGCAGTTATATAGGCAATAGTGTCGGAGGAATGCACGCCATTCTGAAAGAGGCCCACATCGACTTAAAAGGACGGCTGTGCTGAAAGGGGACAGGAACAGCTTTGAGGGCCCAAGCCGACTAAAAAAGACGGCTGCGGGGCCAGGAACGGTTTTGAAGACCCACGCCAATTGAAGGGTTCGACAACTAACGAGGACTGGAAACACAACGATAGTTAGAAAGACCTGCTTGCCAAAATAAAAGGATGACAGTACGAGGGGCGTTCAGAAAGCTACGGGCCCGACCATGAAGGAGCAGAGAGATACAGCATCGACTCATTAGACCAAAAAGTTCATTTATTCAAATAACATTTCGCGCAGCGCTTCGCGAGAGCCCTCAAGGCCTCCATAACCAAGTGGGTTTTGGACCCATCCTGCACGTCCAAGACGGCTGATTTCGTCTCAGACGTCTCCCTGCTGTTAGCGAGGTTGCCGCTGCTAATTTTCTTATGTTGGGGAAGAGGTGGCAACCACTAACCAGAGTGTGCAAGGTTCGGAGAGAAAAAAGTGGATGCGACAACAACTCGAAGCTCATCGCTTCACTGTTCGTCATCCCGCCCATGTACGCAGGTGCGTGGTCGCGGATCAGGTGCACACTTTACGTCAGCTTCCCAGCCTCTCCTCGATGTTTATCGAATGGACGCACATCATCAATTGTGTGCCCCTGTTTTGGAAAGTTGACGAGCGGAGGGGGGTCGCATCGACCCCTCCCCCTGCCAGGCCGTGTTATGAAAAATGCCCAGGGCGAGGGTTAACGCTTGGTGCCTTTTCTGCACTAACTACTATAAAAACGAATCACTGCTCTCTTCTGGGCGTCGCCCATCCTATCCGAAATGGCGAACTATGCTACGAATAGAAGCCCGAATCAATCAGAGAAGAGACTTAATTAATAGCCACTTACTTAATTTGCGTAAGTGGATATCCCAATAACACATCAATTAACCCGCGAGTTGCTGGGGGGGGGGCGTTAAACGCCCCCACTTTTTTCGCCGGGCCATAGCATAAAAACGGCGCGCCGCAGGCGCGCCAAATTTTGGGTACCTGTAGGGAATTGATTTAAGTTTATTATGACAAAGCTTCAAAAAAATCGGTCGGAAAATTTTTGAGATATCGAGGTTTTAGTGACGTCATGATTTCTGAGTTTTCGACCAAAAACGGCATATGTTCAAAAAATCATATAAAATCACAGAATAGACATATAGACATGCCGTAAACGCCATTAGACTGCCAATACCATGGAGAATCAAATGGCTATCTTCGATTATTGATTATTGTTCCGTATTTTCCAAAATCTTCAACTGAATCTTGGCAATTTCTCGTGACTACTTCACGACCATGATACATGAATTTCTTAAATTGAACTTTTTTAGCCAAACACGTACACATATATAAAATGAATGTCACCATCGTGTTCTACGCCCCAAATTACCCATAAAACATGTGTCACAGGCTGCGAATATCAGTTTTTATTTTCGGGGTTATGTGCCTGCCCGGTTGACCTGACCTTGACCCTGACCTATGCTTGACTGACCCCTGCATGGAGCTGACACTCTTGTAGGCCTTATATGATGTATTGTGCACCGTTTTGACAGAGTTTATGACGAGAGGCGCCCATTGCGAAGTCCTGAAGTCCATGCTACTGAAAGCCCGATTTCAGGTGTTTGACCTGACCTTGACCTGACCTGTGACCTCAAAATTCAACTTTAAAGTACTCATCTGAGGCGTCTCGTCGCGTTCTTTCGTTTGCCGCCTCGTGCGTTTCGCTGCGCCTATTGGTTCTCGAGTTATCGGCTGGGGGCGTTTAACGCCCCCCCCCCCCAGCAAACGGTGGGTGGCGAAATACCCCAGCAACTGCCGGGTTAACACACCGCCTTGCAGGCCAAAATTCCAACTCCTTCATTGTTCGGCCCGAAACTTTTTGAACGCCCCTCGTAGGTACGAGCTTCAGTTTTCGGGGTCTGATGCGGTAATGACCTGGCGTTGAACCCTGGGGAATCAGGCTGCATCACCAACTCAAATCAATATACCTATGGCCTATTCTGGAGCACCGCGGCACCTTCCGAAGTCGGTGTAGGGCCTCCAGTGGCTGGTGTGGAGACGGATCGGGGTCTATTAGGGGCGGTCGCGTGGTATGCGGGACTCAGAGGCAGTTATGGACCTCTATAACCAATTGCGTTTTCGAGCCGCTTAAAATCCATTAAGGACCGGAGTTCTAGACACGTGAAACCTCATTGTCAGCTTCATGCACCTACTGTGGCTAGAACCTTATTTATGTACTTGCATATGTGCTTATTTAATATTTGCTTATCTGTTTATTTTGATTTTTTATCAACTGATAAGTGACAAAGATTGGTAGGGCTCAGCGAACATTGGTAGGGCCCAAATAAACATTGGTAAGGCTCGGGCCCTACCAGGCCTATACAAAACGACGCCCCTGTGTGACCTCCCCCCGCCCCCCTCTGCCGCCTTCATCTGTTACGATCGGGCCATCCGCCGTCCTGGCCCGAGTTATGGCTTTCATTTTGCTCATGACAGTAGAAACCAGGCATTTACTGTTTCAGTGCATTGTTCACTAATTATGACGAAGACGAATCACAGCGTGTGGCGTCGTGCGCGAGCACATGTCTACAGAGAGATCACTGAAATCATTTTCAATGGGCACGGTATGAGCGCAGCGCAGCCGCAGCGGGGGCGCAATGGGGAATGTTCCGCGGCTACCGCACGGCCTCATGGTGCTGCCGCGGCGTCAAGAAGGACTGGCAGAGCTCACTTCTTGTCCTGTTGTTTGGGGTCGTTGCCTTCGGTGTTCATCTGCTTTGAGCGGTTGTCGGCCGCCGCCTTCCCGAAGGATTCGGCATTGCCGGTGTGTCTGTTGGTCCCTCCCTGGTACTTAGAGTTGTTCTCGTTGAGCTGTTCAGCCCGGTTATCGGTGGCCTGTTGGCCCATCTCTCTTTCAGTAGGCATGCTGATCTGTAAAAGACCAAAATAAAAACGATCGGTGACCGAGCGAAAAATGAGTGAGTGGCGATTCAGATTCAGTTCAGGGCTCTTGATTGGGTATCATAGGCGGCGGAACGGGGAGGGCACCGGGGCACCGTGCCCCCCTTTGATTTTGACATTTTAACATTAGCCCTATGGGCGTTGCATGGAAAGAATGGGACCAAAAGTCGGCAGTGCCCCCCCCCCTTAATTGAAGGTGTTCCGCCGCTACTGTTGGGTATATATATATATATATATATATATATATATATATATATATATATATATATATATATATATATATATATATATATATATATATATATATATATATATATGTTAGTCACAAATTGACTGTGAAATACCTACTATATTCATGACTTATCCTACCTAACTAGTGCTTAGGTGAAGGTAGGTAATGTTACACTTCTTGAAGAACGAAATGGCCTACAAAGATAACGTCTGCCTACAAACGATCCCTGTCTGCCTACAAAGTTAGGTGTCATTTTCATATAACGTTCGACTTCGAATCGTGCCTGCTATGAATAGACGTTGTTTTGAGAAAAAGTTCGTGATCCTATAGTGAAAATAACTAAAATTCTAGCATTGTTATTTGTTACAGAGGTCTATGGTTACAGACGATAAGGAAGCAATGGCGTCAACCAAAAGCTGGCCCTGAACGACGAATCACCTTGGGTGGCAAAGGTACTCACGTGCTATGGTTAGCTGCAGGAGCGCGAATATCAGTCCGTCCTCTTGAACGATAACTGAACGTCTGATGGCGGTGGGCGGTGGCCGGTGCGTTAACCCACGAGCCGCTGGGGGGGGGGGGGGCATAAAGTTGCCCCCCCTTTACGTTTTGTGAAATATCTCCGAAACCTGATGAGCTACGAACGTGAAACTTGGCATAGCTTCAAATGAATACCTAGGCAATGTTTGAGGAAAGTTTGGTGGTTGTAGCACCTAAGATGACGTCACAGTGACGTCATAAAGTTTTGTCGTTTTCCGATATGGACCGTTTCTGATGACGCTGAGCATGAAACTCGACTGTAAATGAACTAAACAGCACCTGCTGCCATCCTAAAACATCTTACTACACTTCCATCTAGTTTCTGACCAGTAATCGGCCCTTTATATTCGGTCCCATATATGTGATGTATCGTGAGGAATATGAGAGTCGCAAATCTATAATTTCACTTATGACGTCACTGTGACGTCATTTCAGATGGGATCGACACCAAATTTGGACACAACCTCGGCTAGGTATTCAGGAAGATGTGTGCAAAGTTTCGCTTCTCTATCTCTTCGCGTTGCGACGATATCGTCGCAGAAGTAAAGGGGGGGGGGGGCAACTATATGCCCCCCCCCCAGCGGCCGGCGGGTGGCGCGGAGGCCCAGCGGCCGCCGGGTTAAATACCGGGCTCTCGGACCGTCTAATCGTGTTCCTACCTTCTCCAACTCTCCTGAGCTCGGAATCTCCCGCACCGCGTGCCGACGCCTTTCCTTTTCAGTCGATATCTTCTAAAGTACGCACCTATCTCAGATATCGTCACCAAACTTTTAGGACCTCTTCGGGCATCCATTTTACATCTTGCGGCCTAAAATGTTTCTAGAGTCAAAGGTTGACCACAAATGACGTTAAGCTATGCCATTTTCCTCCTTGAAAAAGTTTTGAAGAAAGAGCTGTCACGCCTACAGTTTGAAGATAGAGAAAAGTGTTTAACACTAAAAAGGTGCTGGATAAACAGGGCTGCAACACTGCAATCTATGATATTTGATTTTTTGTTTTGATCTGAGAAATTCAAAAATGTTATTTTATAATACTAAAAATACAAAAAACAACAAAAAATTGAAACAAAACGAAACATTTGTTATAGAGCCGACATTCGCCTGTCGACGTGCCAAATCTGACCTCGGTAGCTTCATTTCTGGCAAAGTTGTACAAACACAAAATTCATGACGTTAAATTGTCGGAATCAATTTTTAGCCGTTCTAGACCACCTATGGGTAAAACAAAGACCACTATTGTCTATTGGATTCCCGGTAACAAGCTGCATCGAATAGGTAACCTTTTAATGCAAAAATATCCATTTTAAAATTTAAACTCTTTTGCTGCTTTTTAACCTGACCTTGACCTGACCTCCACCAGAACGTAGCTTAAACTTGCCCTTATGGTCGCTTATTTGAATGGAAATGTAAATTGGCCATAAAACATGTATTACACTACCCGAGTACAGTCGGAATCGTATTGTCACCCTGTGACCTGACCTAATATCAGCGACCTCATTTAGCAACATATATGTAAGCAGCCAACGCCCTATGGACGATTTTCGATAATATGCCGTTCACTTGGTGTTATAGCGAGTGCCATTTTTGGGTTCAGTGTGTCATGTTTACTTGCAACTCGGTGTTTGAAGGGTTTAGTTTGACTTTAGTCCAAAAGACGCGCATTTCAATTTTCCCTCTTTGGCTTTAAGGTAGGTAATGGAGAAGTCACAAAATTGACCTGACCTAAGGTCACAGATATCAGAATTCCGAGACGTAATACATACTATATTTCCCATTGAATTGAATTGAATTGCCATGAATTGCTGAAAGTGTCAAAGCGATCCGTCACTCGGTTAATGGCAAACATTGGAACTTATTTTGAGGTGAGGTCACTTGACCTGACCTGGTGACCTGACATTGATAGTCCTTGGCCTGATTTTTTTTTTTACAACATGTGTAAAAAGATTATTAGTATAAGAAAGGGTGCCAAAAACGGCGGCGCGGATCCGTTTTTGACATATTTGCGAAAAACTGCAGAGGGTGTTCAAATCACCCTAACCCCCCAAGCAGGGCGCGGGTTAACTAACTGCAATACCAGTCAGCTGGTTATGATAGTTTCTGAGTTATTGACAAAAACCTGAGAGCGGGGGGGGGGCTAAAACCACTCCCCCCCGCCGCCTCGGCGAGAGCTACAGTACACGATATCTAAAGGGAATCATGCAATGCAATGAAAGGTGAAGTACGGCGAGAAGCGAATAGTGGAACTTACACACAAAGGACGGGATCCGCTATCACAGCATAAGGTCTAATTCATCACCTGAAGTCTATTTTAGCACCAGCTGATAGTGTGTTTGGCGAGCGATATGGAGGCTAAGCGATTGGAGGCTTTGGAGACTGAGTCATCTTGCACAAGCAGCCGTGTTGCAACTTGAAGATTTCCGGCGGGGTGGGATAGGAACCACGACGCATGGCAGACGTTACCATATCATATCCCCTCCCCCCCCTCGCTGTCATGACAAAGCTGGTTCATGTTTGATTCTTGTATTTGCGCGACAATCGCTGTCGATAGGCTCTGTTTCGAGAGGCTTCGATGTTAGCCCACCGGAGGGATAGAAAGCTAGGTACTAGCCTTTCGTGATGATATACAAGTAATACATTGTATATTTGAGCATAATGTAGGGACTGATTTAATGGCCTATGGATGAGGTATTTCACTAGGTGGCACCGAATATGCACAGTAGCTTCTGTAGCTTCAGAATGGGTGCTTTAGGCTTATTCACCACTTCACGAGTAGCTACGAATATTTAGCTCTTGAATAACGTCACTCGGGCTATGTGAGAGGGGGATCTGACGCGTGTTACGGCGGGGGAGGCTTTTTGACGTCCTTCTCCCCCGCTTAGTTTTTTCACGAATATCACACATCTACGCCTACGGTGCCGTTCTACATTTTTTCCGTACATACATGCATATATTTCAGACCTATGCCACTCAACGTCGGGTCGGGTTAAGAGGTCACGTTAGTCAAGTGACTTGGCCTCAAGAGAAAAAATTAGTGCTCCCTACATCAACACCCTGGACTGATATTGATGATTTCACACACTTAAATGTTGCCGAGCTAAATGCGGCTGTGAGAGGCGTCAGCATGGCCATCGGTTTGGACATGCTCGTCATTGGTCTACGCACGGACTTGCAGGCAGTGTAGGTACTGTTGGTTCGATGATGCATTGAGCGGCCGCACTCGGCTGCGAAAGCACACAGAGACGCAGAGTCGATATGCTTCGACAGCTCTGGTGGATGAGCTCGAGCTGTCGCTGTCTGTAACTCTGTAGTGCGGAGCGCAGCGAATCGAGCAGACGAGCTGACCCGAGTGCCGAAAGACTGGGTGCGGGATGAGTCATCGCCTGCGGCTGCTGAGACTGAATCGGTCCCTTGTGCGTTCCAAGGCTTTGCGTTGCACATATGCATTAAAGATACCTAACATGCAGAATTAAAAAGCAGGTTCTGGGGAAATCACCGTCTTCTTCTTTCGCTGAAAACGTTCTTCCAAAACAGCGAAATGGTCTTTTTTTCGACGAAATCTAATTTCAAGCGCAGTATCGTCAATCAAACAGGTGCAGGGCATGACGTTGAGCCATGCAGCGTTAACTCCGACTCCGGAGCCTGAGTCGGTAAGATTTTGGCGACTCCGACTACGACTCCGGGCAGAATTGTCAACTTCGGACAACTCCGACTCCGACTCCAACTCCGACTCCGCAGCCCTGGTCCCAGGAATCGGTTCGTTGATTTGGATGCACGTTTGGCAGCGCCGGCATTATGCTACGTGTTACGTGGTGTTACCAAAAGGCAAAAGCCGTGTATAGAGCAGTACGTCACTGTATAGCATCGGGCCCGCAAGCCGATCGAGTACGGCGTGTCCCCCCCCCTTCCCCCCTTCGATGTGTTGCGATCGGGCTACCGCCTCCCTGGCTCGAGTTGCGGCTTTCATTCAGCTCGTGACAATAGAAACCAGGCATTTACTGTTTCAGTTTATTGTTCACTTATTCTGACAAAGACGAGGCACAGTGTTTGCCGTCCTAAGCGAGTTTACGGAGCATGTTTACATGTTTACTGAGCGATCAGCGAATCATTTTCAATGAACAGGATATAAGCGTCAGCGCAGCTGTGGCACCCGACCCGCTGATGGGAAATGTTTCCCGCCACTGGACGATGGCAGTGCTACCGCGGCGTGTAGGCCCGGCAGCGCTCACTTCTTGCCCTGGTAGCTGGGGTTGTTGGGGTTCATCTGGTTGGAGCGGTTGTCGGCCGCCGACTTCCCGAAGGAGTCGGCGTTGCCGGTGTGTCGGTTGGCTCCCCCCTGGTAGGTTGGGTTGTTCGGGTTCAACTGGTTGGATCGGTTATCGGTAGCCTGCTGGCCCATCTCCTTTCCGGTAGGCATGTTGATCTGCAACAGACCAAAATAATGAAAAGTTATAAGCGAGTTAAAAGGTTGTATAAAAGTCATAAATAGATAACTAAGGGATAACTAAGCATCAGTAATGAATAAGATTTTAGACTGAATCTTAGTCATTCTTGTTGCGAACTACCCATTAATAACGTTGGAACCATGCCTGCTAAGTGCTAAGTGCTATGCAATATGCATGACGTTTTAAAAAATAGTTTGTCATCTCAGTTTAAAAAAAGACCAAAATCCTAGCATTGTTACGAAAGATAAACAAGCAATGGCGTCCACCAAAGCTTGCCGTGAACGACAATTCACCACTGGGTGGTTACTCACATGTTATGGACGCAAGCTGCAGGAGCGCGAAATCAGTCCGTCCTCTTGACCGACAACTGGAGGTCTGCTGACGGCGGACGGTGGGGGGTGGTTTAAATACCGGGCTCGCGGCCGGCAAATGGTGTCCCGTGACCAGCGGCCTGATGTCATAGCTGCAGCCCCACGCAGTGGGGTCCCGTGACAACGATCCCCGTCAAAATGTCATATCTAAACCCACTCTGGCTGGGTCGGATAGGCTCGATGTATGTATGCTGCGCCGTGCGCGGTCACACCATCACAGATAGGGCTGCTAGCTCTACAGGAGGGCTCAGGGCGGATTGGATAGGACAGGAATAGCATCGGCATGAATGGATTAACACGCCGATTGCCTATCGCACGGTCACCTTTTTCACAGTGGCCTCAGACCCAGCTGTCTGAGATGTAATGAGCCCTTCTGCACGGTCGCTCGGCGCCGTTGTTTGCCCTCAATCAGCGCAGACATCCATACCAATTGGCACGCACCATCAGTGGCATGATAGCTGAAAACGCCTTCTTTCAAAAACTGGCGACAGTTGCTGGGTGGATGATGTCCATGGAATCAGGACAAGTGCCCATGGAAACGTGGTCATTTTCTTATGCCTACAGGGCATTTTCAGATAATTTTACCGCGTTAACCCGCGCCCCACTGGGGGGGGGGCATATCATAGCCCCCCTCTCCCGTTTTTCTGCAATAACTTCCAAACCGCTTGACGTATCGACGCCAAACTTTCAGTGCCTTCGGGCGTCGGCTGCATCAATTTGACACCTTGTGTCAAAATATGAGCTTCGTTAGCTACCATAGGTCGGCCGGAAATGACGTCAGAGTGACGTCATGTTCGGCCGATTTCGACGCAACACATTGAACTACGGCAATTGCTCCCAAGAGCTCAGTTTTTAAGCAAGATCCAATTTCTTTGCATGAGAGGACTCAGAATAGTTGCGCTATTAGACTGCTATCTCGGATTTTCAAAATTTTGAAAATTTTGAAAATTATATATAATAAAATTCAAAATTCGGGGTAGCTTTTTGTACATCAAGTTTGGACAATGTGTGAAATTTTTGACCCCAGGTCATGTCAGGTCAGGTCACCAGGTCAAGTTAACCCTCGCCCGTAAACGGTGTTTTGCCACCTTCGCCCATGCAGGTGCGACCCCCCCCCTTGGCGTTTGAAAACAGAGCGTCGTAGAGCTTAGCGGAAGAGACCAACGGATTGCTCTCAACGAGATCTCGCTATTGGTGGTATATTTTTTGGTCCTAGGTCAACATTTGACCTACTTATGACCGGTCAAAGGTCAAATTTTCGGAAAAATCTAACTTTTTCAGATTTCCGCGCGGATTGCGGCAAAACGGTAAGAGATATCGACTTGAAACCTTTACTATCGTGATCCTTGATCAATTCTCTATCGTTTGGTGTGTATTTCGATGTCATAACTCTAAAAATGATGCGTTGGGAGCATCGGAAGTCTGCAAGGTCATTTGTGCATTGGGTCACGTCAGGCGTGTGACGTCACTGACCTGACCCTGACCCAAAATGAACTATAAGAAACAACAGACGATGCCTGAAATGGATAGCAAATTCGAATTCAGGGCATCAAAATACCCCGAAAAGGCATAAAAGTGCAAGAAGTTATTACAGGTCAACCGAGGTCACTGACCTTACCTTGACCTTAAGTAACCTTCAAAATGTCAACGGACATTGTGTCAATGTCAAATCAGCCAGTTATGATTCTAAAACAATCCATCAGTGTGTCAGGTCAGTCGGCATTTATACCAATGTGAAGCAATCTCCAGTTTAGCGTAAATCTGGCCGGAGGTTGTTCCCTTTATGACGTCATTACTCCGTGACCTGACATGACCTTGACATAAAAAATACCAAAAGTTGCGCAAAGGATGCCCCATAGGGTACTGAAAATTTGAGCAGGCTATCTGAAACGGTTCGGCGTGTAGCTAAGAAAAACCTCAGGGGGGTTGCACCAACCCCCCCCCCCCCCCCCCCGACATGGGCGAGGGTTAACTGACCAAGTCTAAAAAAAAGTTTGCAATCCTGTCCAGCCTGCAGTGTTTGTCAGAGAGGCTTGAAACTTGGTGGATTGCATGCTGTTATGGGCGCCTACAATTTGTATATCTCGGATTTATTTATTTATCTATTTATTGATTTATTTATTCATATCGCCGACGGGAGGACCCATTAAAAGACGAAGTCGCACTTTTAAAACGAATAAGTTACATGCATAGGTACAAAGACGACACACTCGGGTAGGTATACATATAATAAAAGACCAATAAATAAACGGCCGGTAAAAAAGAATAAAAAAATAGATATAAAAGATAGAAGGTATAAATAAATATAAGAATAAGAATACTCAATAGAGTGCGATAAGTGACAACAATGATGACGACAAGATGCCAGTAAAATGCTAGTAAATGAAATGAATGAACCTGCCAGGCAGGCACATCGAATTCAGCGAGGCATTTCCATTAGCGTCACATTTCCGCCACAAAATGTCTGACGCTGCTACGGAATGTGAAAATACCGTCGCAGAACACGTCCACCGCGGGAAGTCTCTCTACAAGCCGGTTGAGCTGCCTCGGCAGCCTTGTAAATAAACCGTTTTTCATTGCGTTCACCCTTGCAAATGGCACATGCAGCAGCGCACTCGCCTGTTGCCTAGTTGCGCGGATAGGCACACTAAGCGAGAACGCCTGCAGCAAGAGTGCGGACTTAATTCTGCCTCTAAGCACGTTGCGAACAAACATGATATCGTGCTGCACCAGCCTGGCAGATACGGAAGTGAGGTTAAAATGTTTCAACAAATCGGCATATGAGATGGAAGTTGAGCGATGATGACAGCTTGCGTTCAGCCACATTAAAAACTTGTGTTCGATCCGGCCAATCCTGTCGAGATGCACTGCGGCGGCTCCACTCCAAATTACACTGCAGTATTCCATGTTGGAACGAACATAGGCGAAGTATGATACCATGACAGATGATACATTGATATTGAGATGTCCTCCCGGGGTAGCCCTTTGATACGATCTGATTAGGACACCCAAAGCACGATTTGTTTTTGATGCCATCTGATGAACGTGGGGTCCGAATGTAAGTTTTGTGTCCAAAATAACACCCAAATCTCGAATTTCGTTCACATGTTCCAACCGTGCCTCCGATTGAATATGCCGTGACCAGTGGTTTTGTTTTTAGAGTCATTCTGACGTTTTGCATTTTGATGGGTTTAGCCTGAGATGCCAAGTTTTCGACCACTGGTGCAGACGTTCAAGATCTCCTTGTAAGCTTGTTGCATCTTTTGGACAGGCTATTTTGCGATAAATTTTGGCGTCGTCAGCAAAAAGAAGTACCCGGGAGGACATCCCAACAGACAGGTCGTTGATGAAGAGCGCGAAACACAGAGCAGAAATTACGCCACCTTCCGGGGTGCCGGATGTGACACAGCACCAATCCGAACACTTCCCGTTCATCACAACGCGCTGCTGCCTATTGTTGAGGTATGACGTCAGCCAGCTCAGTGCCGAACCTGATATGTGATATGACGTTTTAAGTTTGTGAATTAAAATTTTTTTATTGATGTTTATATGCGTGACCTAAGGTCAGGTCAGTGGCGTGACCTTTCCATTATATGTCAATGGAGAAAAACGAAAATGCCTCTAGATCCGTGTGTACGCATAGGAACAGTCCAAATATTTCAGAATCACAATGATTTGGACCACTCGTGACGACCAAGGTGTCTTTTTTGCTGATAGCCTCTAGACAGGTCATCCGAGGTCATTTGAGGCTACAAACAGCTTTTTGCCAATAACTCTAGATTGGAAAGAGATAGAACGCTGCGGTTGGCCTCATTGTGTGTGCGGTTGGCCTTGCCGAGACGCATCGACTGATATGCAACATGACCTTTTTCCGGTCAGGTCATGACCTTGACCTGAGGTCAAATTTTGAAGTTGACCTTTCAAGGTCAAATTATAATTCATTCGACGCGTCTCGGCGAGAGGAACACGATTCTGGCAATAGAAATGTCGTTGCTTTTTGTTGTCGAAAGTTATTGTCGAAAAACACTTTTCGTAAAAACAGCTATTTTTGGAGGTTTTGCCCTCTGGAGGCTAAACCGTTGACCTGAGGTCAATTTTGATTATTACCTTATCAAAAGAAGAGTTCAAAAGCTATCGATTGCTTTTCAATGCGTTTTTCTAGCTACCATAGTTCCTGAGATAGCGGCATGTTTTCTCGGAAAAATATAATGACCATTGGCAAATTTTGACCCTTGATGACCTCTGGTGACCCCAATATTGCTCTAAGATGAACAATGACTGGAATACTTTCAAACGTACGCATTGAGAGCTATCGACTGCTTTTTACCGCGTCTTTCTAGCCCTCTTAGTTTTTGAGTTAGAGGTGGGTGGTAACATATGCCCCCCCCCCCCCACTACGACGAAGTTGGCTGAGACCGCCACTGGGGCGCGGGTTAAGCAAAAAATAAAATATGAGGGTGCAGGGCACTTGTTGATTTGTCGTGGAACGCCCCGATATGATATGATATGATATGATATGTATTCTCGGTGATCCACACATACATCGTGGTTTTTCATACACCGCGTCGATATAAAACACACTAAAAGATCCTCAATAGGTACAGATAAAAGCAATGGGTTAAAAGAAAAGCGAGCAAGACAAGCAGTTAAAAACTTACACGCACACATACAACACTCCCACGCAGCCGATGACGTCACTCACAGTCTATCAGATGGTTTTTGAGCACGCGCTTAAAGCCGCAGGCACCCGTCTCCCGCACTGCCCGCGGTAACTCATTGTACAGTGCAGGAGCAGAGTAGGCAAACATACGCTTCCCCAACTCGGTTCTGATTGATCTCGGTCTATATTGCCCTGCGCGACGCGTGTTGTGATAGTGTTCGTGCACGCTGATGTTTTCCGCCAACGAGAGTGGTTCACCACATGTGATCACTGTACGGAATGCTGTGATGGTGCTATATTGGTAAAGCGAAGTGGCCCGTAGCCACTCCAGCGAGCGAACTGCATCACTAACGCGGTCACGCTTGGATCGGCCTGTGACTGTTCTTGCACAGAAGTTTATGATCTTCTGGATGCGATCACGAACTTCTGAAGATGCATTTCCGTATACTGCCAGGCAGTAGCGGACTCGCGACAAGACCAGAGCATTGACCAACATCACCATGACGTCACGAGGTAGCCAATGGCGGGCAGCTGACAGACCCAAGAGTACGCCCGTGCATGCTCCGGTCACCTGGTCTAAGTGCGGACGGAAGGTCATGTGGCGGTCCATCGTCAGCCCCAGATTACGCACCTTTGACGTTTCAGTGATCGTTTCGCCACCAAAATTTATTTGGATGGGCGGGAGGCCCTGTAGCAGCTGCTTTGTTCCGAATGTCACCAACTGCGTTTTTGCCGCATTAATTTTCATTTTCCGACTTGCAAACCATTTGCGAACTGTGACCAAAGTTGCCTCGAGTCGACTAATGAGTTGTGGCAAGTCCTCCTTTTTTCCACAAACGGCGATCTGGCTATCATCAGCGTACTGGACTAGCCTGACAGATGGGTCTATGTGTAAATGCATATCGTTAGAAAAAATGCTAAATAGAAGGGGACCCAACGCTGTCCCCTGGTAGATTCCGGTGGGGTTGCTAGCTAGTTGAGACGTGTGAATTTTGCCCTCACTGTTTACCTGTACGCGCTGACTGTGGCCTGACAAGTAGCTAGCAAACCAAGTGGTGTCGACACCATACAGACGAAGTACAGACAGAAGCGTGCAGTGGTCGATGGTGTCAAAGCATTTGCTACAATCAAGCATAGCGATCAATACAATTTCCCGGTGGTTCATCGCGGACAGTATATAATCGGACACGGTGATTAGCGCCGTCTGGGTGGAATGATTTCGCCGGTATGCGTGCTGCGTTGGTGAAAATAGATCTTGCTCACTGAAATACATGTACAGCTGTTTCTGGACAACACGTTCAGTTATTTTTGACACCAGTTATTTTTGACACCCGAATGCGCTTTTTCGCGGCGCTCTATCGGTTGCCGAATTAGCCATTGGCAGTTTCCAAAATGTCGAACTTAGCCGTTTTCACGACGGCCATCTGGTACACATTTGGTGCACATCTGGTAGAGATTAGGTGCAGATTTGGTCAAATCAGGTTCAGTGTGTCTCTTAGCTACCAGCTATGGTTGCACTAATTGCTTATATGCCTACTTTGTCATATTATCAGAGAGCATCATCGATTAAAACACTGAAATAAATTTATAAAATGAAGATATTTGCTGTAAAAGAAATTAGGTGCAGATTTGGTCAAATCAGGTGCATTCGCCGGATAGCCCGTCGTGAAAACGGCTTTAGCCAACATTTTACCTTTGGTGACCTCTTGTGACCTGACCTTTGACCTGACCCAAAAATGATTGGAGTGTTTCCGTCCTTATTTTGGACATTCTTTCGATTGCCGCTTACCGCGTGTCGCTACGTGGCCCAGGAGCCGAGTTAGAAGGGGGGTCAGACACCCCCCCCCCCCGGCCCGGCCCGGAAGTCGTGGAGCACCGGCCCGGCGCGGGTTAACCCTCGCCGGACCTATTGGTTTTCTACATACGCGCCGGCCGAGGGGGGGGGGGGGCGGGTACGACCCCCCCCTCGCCGTTTCGCCCCTGGTGGAACTAGCGCGTCGCGGAAAAAACGAGCGTGTGCGCCGTTACGAGACGCAGAGATCGGTACCCGATTTTAAGGTCCTAGGTCAACCGGTGACCTCTGAGGTCAGGTCAAGTGCCCCAGGGTACGGTTCAGGTTTTGGTGAATAACTTCTTAAAAAACGGCCGCAGAGCCGCGATTTTGGCAGCATCGTGTTCGCCTCGCTCAGGCGCGTCGAATGATATACTTTTTGTCCGGGTCAGGTCAACTTGGGGTGTTGACCTCAGGTCAAGGTCAGGTCAGCACCCCCAGGTCACGAAGTTGGTCTAAAGAGGTCATGTCGCATATCATTCGATTCGGCAGGTCTTCCTGAGTCCATTGGTGGCTTTCTCGACTCGTTAGCTCAATTTGATCAAGAGTTATTGACGAAAAACTAATATGACCTTGATGACGTCATAAATGACGTCACGCAAGGTCAACATTGCAAAAGTGACGCATGTAACCTTGCAAGGAGTGCATCAAATCACGATTCTGTGTGCTTGAGATAGTTGGAGATCGTTCCCGGCGCCAGAATAGCAATTTTCATTTTTCCCCATTGACTTATAATGGTGAGGTCACGAAAATGACCTGACCTCATATGACCTTTAGGAAAAATCCGAGATATACAAGTTGTGAGACTCATAATGGATACTAGATCATGCAAGTTTCATTTCCCTGTGACATCTCCTCTGGCAGTGAGGGCGTTGCGAAGTTGCGACATCTGAAGACCGTGCAGAGGTTCACTTATGACGTCATAGGTCAGTGACCTGACCTGACCCAAAAATGCGGTTGGTGTCAAAAGATGCGGCTTGGATCAAAGGTCAGGTATGCCAAGTTTCAGCTCTCTATCGCCAGCGTGTTCGGAGCTATCGCGAAAAAACCCTATGGGGGGCGGCACCCGCCCCCCCCCCCTCGGCTGGCGAGGGTTAATGCCTGGAGGGCCGTACATAGGAAAAAGCCACGGGGTCAGTACGACTCTGGTGCTCTCTGCAACCCGCCGCGCCGGATGGCCATAGTTTGTTAGCTTTCTTGATTCTTACCTCGACCCTCCCCTGCTCCAACCAGCCGCCGTTGTCTGGGACTATGCCGGTTCCGGGCTGGTCGGCGCCACAGGTCACGGTTTGCCGTTGAGGCGCCGGCACCCGCTCGGTCTCCGCGGGGCACGGTATGCCCCCTTTCCCGGCCGCGTATTTACAAATTGCAACCGAGCTCCGCCGTGGGGTAAGGTGGGCAGGGGTTTTCGCACTACGGCTGCGGTTGAACTACCGTCTGTGGTAGAAACTTCAGGACGATGGCGCGTTTCATACGAAATGTGGCGCAATGTTTGTTTGCTTCTGAACTTGTACTGTTATTGCTGTGAATTCTTGAAGTGGGAGTGTTTCAATAACAATTTGTGGATTATTTGAGTTTCTTTATTTAAACATAGAATAGTATTATGAAACATTGTGTGAAAACTGCAAATACTGATATGATCAATTACTTAGTTTGGGAATTGATACACATTTTGTAGAGATTTGTCTGGCAAATGGTGTAACAAACCTCAAGCCTATCATGATCTGAAGCTGTTGTAACAAATCAAAATTGCTTTGATGTTACATAGTACCTTGTTGGAAAGACTGGAGCATGGTTCAAGATGATGTGTAAAAATTCAAGATTTGTGGGAAAGCTTGTGACTGAAGAACGAAAACAGTGCTATATGATGGCTCAAACAAACATGGAAATGGACGACAAAAGTAGAGTTTCAACATTCCAGCATGTGAGAATAACTTCAGAAATTCATAATTCTTGTAGTATTGCATTCTTCTTATGTACAGTTATAGGTTTTGTTAGGGTATTTGAAATTAATTGTGTCAGTTGAGATAGATGGATTGCGGACAAATTTTAGAATCATTGCATGGTAGCTAGGTATAAGGTACTTGTTCGGTAAAAAGGTATGTGATGAATGCCATGAGAAGGTTTTTATGATTTAATATATGGTCGTTGTTGTACCTACAAAAATGCAAGCTTACTAGCAACTAGTTTCTGAATCAAATCGAAAGTGTTTGCCGTGAATGTAAATATGTACCTGCAAAGCATGTCAATAAATTTGTGTGATATTGACCAGAGAGCTTTATTATCTGGGCATTTATGTCGCTTCTTACATTAGGTGTCAAGCATAGTAATTACGGATGAACTTTGTGCCAATATCTTCAATGCACAATGTATGTAGCATGTCTACAACCCTCACTGATCCTGCTATAGCTATAGGCATTTGACACCAGCAAGACCAAGGGCATGAACTTCACAGTTGCTCAACCTTTTGTCATGTACCACCAGTCACTTTTTTTCTTAAGGTGCACATAGCAGTGCACACAACAATGTGCAGAGGGCCTACACAAAAACAACATGATTGTACCCTGATTATTTGATTATTTTGATCACTCAACAGTCAACAGTCAGGAGATAATTATTAAATATCACATTTATTATACATCACTTGTCAAACAAAAGCATGATGACACACATTTTGACAAGCAATCATGGTAGTATTCCAATAAGTTGGACAGCCATCTCCCTGGGCGTCATTTTTCCAGGAAGGTACCTCTGCAGGTGTTGTGGTAGGCCTAGGTTGAATTGGGTCAAGTTAGGCGAAGTAAGGTGGTTAGGACCCGGTCAGACCGTAGGTAAAGCCTGGTCAGGTTGATTTTAATCTTTCATTCTAATTTGACATAGATACCTATTACCTATGTTTTGCTCCAGCCTGAATTTCATTAGGTAATGAGTTAATTTTGCTTTGTTTTATCTGTCTTGTTTTGTGTTTTTGTCCCTTATATTTTGCCCCATAGGCAAGGGTGGAGCTTTTCCAGGGAAGGTGGTGGAGCATGATTGGAGGCGCTCAACCAGACGGCATAGGAGGGCACGGTTTCTGAACGCGCACTGATGCCTGATTCAAGCCACGCTGTCTTCATGCGTGGCGGCGCGCTACTTAAAAGTCCCTAAAAGAACGGGAAGTGATGCCGATAGAACCTTCAATCATTCTGGGCTAACGCTTATGACTTGGAAAAAGTCGCGATCCCAATTCAATCGAAAACCTGTGGGCTCTTGTTTAGCAGGAGGTATATGAAGAGCCACCCGCCATAAGCACTGCTCAACCGCAGGCACAGGTTTAGACGGCGTTGGTCCGCATCAAAGCCAGTGTGCTGGAGAATCCATTGGCTGAAATGCTCCAGAACATTCGCCACTGTGTGGGTTCCTCATTTCCTCTCTGACTGTCCTTTGAAACCACTCCAAAGATATGCAGAAACCAACGAGGTGAGTAAACGAGGTGAGTAAACTGTGTTTTTTTTATGAAAGGTAGCTACAAGCTCAGTTAAAAGAAAAAGTACCAGATTGGTTTGCTTTTACAGCGGGAAGAAAGGTGTCCGGATAATTTCGTTACACCCCCTGTGATGTTCAAATGGTTGCTAAATTCGAAATCAGCTCCAAAAACTAGCCTAGAAACATGTAAAACTCGAAAAAGTGAACCGAGGTCATCAAAGGTCATTGAGCTGACCTGACCTTCAGGTGACCTTGACACCCACCCTAATGCATAGGACCAGCATCATATCACATGTTTCAACGCTTGAAACCACGTGAAGACTGCAACCGCGCGGCTAATGCGAGCCGACATACGCCGAATCGCGATTCGGGCCAAACATGGTCTCGAGAAATAGGTCACAGGTCAAAGGTCATTTGGGTCAGGGTCATGAAATTTTCAGGGTAGGTGTAAAATTGATAAAATCGGGGGTATTGAAAGTTTCGTCGCGATCGGACGGTTTTTACGCGAGTTACTCACGAAAAACCGATAAAGCGCACCCAAAAAGGCAGAAATATGCACATGCGATATCCTATACTGCGAAAAAAAGGTGCACCATTTTTTAACGTCGCCGACAAATTGTAATTACCCCAAGCTCAGGCAGGTGTATGGTAGAAAATCCCCCAAGTGAAATACACTACGGCGGAAAAAAATACCCTACGGCGGAGCTCGGTTGTAATTTGTAAATACGCTTCCCGGCCCCCGCTGTTTGCGCGGCGCAGCACTGGCCGAGCTCGTGCTGCTGTTGATACTAGCCGTGTCTGATGACGGGCAGGGGATGTCCCCAGCTTCCCCGGCGGCTGTGCCGCTGGGAAGAGTGCCGCCACGTTTCGTCTGACCCCTGCAACCCAATATCCGCCCCAGTGTGGGCCTCCCGGCATGTGAAGTTCTCTGGTCTCAAGGGACGCGCCGTGTGACCTCTGTGACCTCAGCCAGCCCTGACCTGCTGAGTGATCGAGGTTGATGACGCTCTGTTTTGCACAGCTCCGCATTCTCAGCCGGTCCCGTAGCTCAGTTGGTAGAGCGTTCACGGTTCGTCGGAAGGTCATCTCAGGCTCAAAAGAAACGGTATATACCATTCGAAAGCTGACGGTGAGCTGAATCCAAAAATGTAATTTTTATCAAAATCGATCGATGGCCTTTTTTGAAAATTGCGTTTTTGTAAAAACTTAATAATCTTTTTTTTCAACGGGCTGTCCCGGACATTCTTGAAAACATAAACATGTATTTTTGAGTTCCAGTGAAAGCTGAACGCCAAAAGAACAATATTTAGCGAAGCAATATTTCCCAACATTAATATGCGTCTCCCACAGCCGACAATAAGGCGCAATCACACAGCTCAGTGTCACGATGGACCAAAGTCAGCCACACAGAAGCATGAAATGACCCTTATCGACTCGCAGACCCGGCGCTCTCGGCCCGCCTGACCGGCCACGGAAAGGACGTTCGGCTCTCGTTCTACTAAACAAATGTCATATTTGTCACTTTAACTGTCCATATCGCTACTAAATTTATTCAGGATACCTGGGAAGAAAATTCATTGTTCTGCTTGATTTACAACATGCTTTAATTTACATTTTTTCTTATACATGTTTTGTTCCATCCAGCTGCGATCAGTGCCCGCGCAGGGGAAGTGAGCGGAGTTTCACTGTCAGAGGCTGTACTGGTGACAGCTGCTCGGCCGTGCGACCGGTCAAAGGTTACCCTGCCCCGCCGGGCGCTACCCCCACTCCACCCGAGCTGAGGCCGGTGCAACCTCTGACATTTCAGCGCGGCCAATTTTCCTTATATGGGCATGATACCAAGCTCAATTGAGCAAAGTGGACATGAACAAATGCAAATTAATGCATGATGTGAAGATGACAGAACAATGAATTTTCTTCACAGGTATCCTGAATAACTTTAATAGCGATGTGGACAGTTAAACTGACAAATTTGACATTTGTTTAGTAGAACGAGAGCCTAACGTTCTTTCCGTGGCCGGTCAGGCGGGCCGAGAGCGCCGGGTCTGCGAGTCGATAAGGGTCATTTCACGCTTCTGTGTGGCTGACTTTGGTCCATCGCGACACTGAGCTGTGTGATTGCGCCTTATTTTCGGCTGTGGGAGACGCATATTAATGTTGGGAAATATTGCTTCGCTAAATATTGTTCTTTTGGCGTTCAGCTTTCACTGGGACTCAAAAATACATGTTTATGTTTTCAAGAATGTCCGGGACAGCCCATTGAATAAAAAATTATTAAGTTTTTACAAAAACGCAATTTTCAAAAAAGGCCACCGATCGATTTTGATAAAAATTCCATTTTTGGATTCAGCTCACCGTCAGCTTTCGAGTGGTATATACCGTTTCTTTTGAGCCTGAGATGACCTTCCGACGAACCGTGCGTTGGACTCCGCGTGGTGAGAGCACGCATTCCGGGTTATAACAGTCCGGGTTCGAAGCGCGACGGACGGGTGACATTTATAGGCCTCCTGACGGCTGACAGGTACTCGTATGGTTGCGGTTGGTGGCAGGCCGTAGCCAGCAGAAGTCAGTGAAGGGACCGGCCGTGCGCGGCTTTGTGCGCACGTTAAACTTTGGACTCTGTCATATTATCATATGAATATATCATATGAATTCTGCCATAGAACTGGAATTGCGCTATCGGAGGGCAGAGGGCAGGGTCACCGCAACAAGCTTCGCTTAGCGGTGGCTCTGTATTTGTGAATCTTCTTATCAAAAGGTTTGGACTAAATTTATTTTTTAAAAAAAATCACGGAAACGGCAATACATTGAGACATGTTATGACACACGGCGGCACAGTGGAGCCGGGCCGGGGGAGGGGAGGCGGGGGGGGGGGGGGTCCGGACACCCCTGCGATTTTTGAACACCTGTTAATGCATCTTTTCCGCACATGTCAAAACTTCATACCCTGGTCGCTCAAGATCAGGTCACCAGGTCACGTCAAGTGACCATACCTCGGAAAAATTAGAATGCTGGTGATAGCTACACCATATGAACAATCGCCTTGAAACTTTCAGCGATTTATGAGAGTAATAATATCTATAAAATTTGCATCTCGAAAAGTTGATATCGATGACCTAAAGTCAGTTTCGTTTTGCGCCTTCCCTATCTGGCATTCCTATGCCAACGAGAGAAAATTGAAAGGCGCCTGTTTTAGTCGAACGTCATTCGAATCACTTTCAAACACCGACTCACAAGTAAACGTGGTACACTGAACCGGAAAATGGCACCCGTAACCCCTCGTTATGTCTCTTAGGTCATTTCGACACCTTTTTTTAAACCCCACATTTGTTCTCCCGTGGAGTTCAGACAAGTTGTTTAGAAACCTTCAAAAAAGGTACAGTCACTCGATTTTTCTCAATTTTGTCTGTCTTGGCAGATCAAGCAATGCCAGAGCAAGCTTACGAACACACAAATTTGATCAGGATCGGACGATTGGACACTTCTTAAAAGAGATCTTTCGTGCTTCCCGGAAATTCACCGGAGAACAGATGTGGGGTTAAAAAAAGTGTCGATTTCAGGTCACGAATGGGGTCTAAAAGTTTGTCACTGATACCTAGCTTCTGATAGAGGCATGCTAGAGCGATGAAAATGCCTTAGAGGTGTTCGGCTCGACGATACGGATTTACCGAAATGCAACATGACTTTTTCCAATCAGATCATGACGGGGAATTTTCAAATTTTCAAGTTAACCTTTTAAAAGTCAAGTTAAAGTTCATTCGACGCGTCTCGACGAGAGGAATATGCCCTGGCAAATTAAATGTGATGCCTTTCTTGAGTCAAATGTTATAAAAGAAAAACACTTCTCGTTTAAACGTTTACATTCAAATACTTTTCGAATTTGAATTTAAACGTTTAGGTGCCTGCTATTTGCATTCATTGTTAGCTGCCAGCTGGCATGACACGTTGGCGCCTGCTAAGTAAACATGAGTGTGATAGATTTTTCTGTTTTATTTGCGACTGGACTGGATGAGATAGATATTGCAGCGCGTTTCTCCGTGAAAGATAAAATCGCTGTTTATCTGGTGCTTTGTATCTCAACGCTCGGTGACATGGGGCCAACACTCAGGCCAATTTATAATAGCAGATGACGAAATAGTTGTAGCTGTTGCAGTCGACATTGGACCAGTATCCGTCGCGGTCCATGGCGACACAGTCACGGCCGTTGGTGTCGTAGGGCTGGCCGTCCCTCCAATGAGTGTAGTTGGCCGGCCGGCCGCCCTGCCACAGCCAGGGACTGGAGGAGTTCGCCCTGCGCAGACCCAGCCAGGCCGAGTTGCCTCCGGTCAGCAGGTGCACCTGTGCAGCACGGAGGTCACCATTCGTGAGATCAGCAAAACGGCCGGACACCATATACTCACTCAGTGGTGTCTGTGAAGGATAAATTAGCCAGAGGCACAAGTGCGCAACGTTTGGTTACTTACAAATAGGTTATTGATGAATCAGATAACTTATGATAATGTAGCGACATTGTTGTTTTACATATATTTAAGTAATTAATAGTCATCATAGCTCCCAAGGTCAGGCATACATCCCCATCTATTTTGTTTAGGTACGAGTAATTTTGTCTATCATTCAGTTCATTTAGTCTCGGTACCCAATCGTCCGTCTGTAACCAACAATATCTGCATATCAATACTTCACTAATTCGTAAAATGAGCCTGGCAACACCAAGATTCCTATAGATAACCAGCACCGCAAGGACGGCTCGACGGGAACCATCCAATGGACTAGCTACTAACCCACCTGGCCTGGCATCGGGTGCCGGCCACACCCCCTGGGGACAGACAGAGGATCGAGGCGCGTAGCTGCCTGTTCCGCTCTCACTGCACCCAGCACTCACCCTCTCCTGACTGGGGGCGCTGAGCACCTCTGGCAGGGTGACGTCCGCCCCGAAGAAGTGGCACGTCTGCACGGCCTCGTCGGCGTCCATGGAGGAGAAGGGCGGTACCAGCGGCAGGAAGCACTCGCCGTCAGTGAGGGCCAGCCAGTCGGGACTGGGACACGACAGGACGACGGTAATGACGGCGAGCAGCAGAGCCGCCAGTCTGGGCAGGGGCGACATGGCCGGGCACGGGCGGAACAGGGAGATGAGGATGGGCTGTGGCAGGCTGCAGCTGACTGTGGCGGGCTGTACCGGGCTGCGATGAGCGATGATATGCCTCGGGCTGTTTCTGTTGACCCTGCTGCTACTGAGCCAGGCACCGTTCCGCTCCGGGTGGGACGGACGCGTGGTCTGCCGTTCAGTCGGTGTTCGGCCGGTTTAATAGTCGTCATCGCACTGAGGCTATCGCGTGGGATCCAAGGCAGTTGGTGCCCTGTCTTCTGCCCGAATTGCGACGGATATGTGGTAATTCTATTTCCATAGAACTCGGATTCTAACTTCTAAGCTGTACATTACGTACGGAGAATACTTCGCAGTTTCATTTCGACTAGGTACATTAGGCAGTAGGCACTCCAAGTCCGAGGTAAACACGTGACTTATTTCATTCTTGTGCAGGTGAAGAAAATGAGGTCTACCTTCAACAATGAAAAATGAAAGAGGTAGGTAAAGGTATAGGGGAAGTTGGGGCAATGCCGGGGTTGGGGCAAAGCCGAAATTCGAGATATTTCGAAACCCGTACGACATGGATGCCACCTGTCAGTGATGCTCTGAAGCTTAAGTGACTGCCAATTATCGCATGTTTGTTACCAGTCGTCATTCGGAATACTTCGGCTGTGAGGGCGCCAAGAGCGTTTTCAAGGTACGTTTCCTTTGTACTATACATGCGTCTTCGAAGCTGCATTTCCTACTCATTATGCTACCGTTTGTCTGGCCAATTCGGTCAAGTAATCTTCAGCACGTCTTTGCATTTTTTTTTTTTATAAATTTAGTCCGAACCTTTTTGATGGGAAGGATTCACAAGGACAGAGCTACCGCTAAGCGAAGCTTGTTGCGGTGACCCTGCCCTCTACCCTCCGATCGCGCAATTCCAGTTCTATGGCAGAATTTAGAGTCCAAAGTTTAACGTGCGCACATAGCCGCGCACGGCCGGTCCCCTCACTGACTTCACCTGGCTACGGCCTGCCACCAACCGCAACCATACCTGTCAGGAGGCCCATAAATGTCAAGCGCCCGTCGCGCTTCGAACCCGGACTGTTGTAACCGGGAACGCGTGCTCTCACCACGCGGAGTCCAACGCTCTACCAACTGAGCTACGGGACCGGCATAAGTGTGCTGCCTATTTGAAATTTATACAGCACGTTGAAAATTTATGGGCCTACAAATGAAAGTATGGCTGGCTGGGGTAATGCCGAAAACGTGCAATTACGCGCGTTAAAGCATGCTACGTGAACTTTACCGCTGTAGAATAGCAACGCGTATTTTTAGTCACACAAATTACACTTTTAACCGACACAACGGCCTGTTACCATAAGGAATGATTTACCTGGCCTATTCTTATTATATCACACAATTATAACTTCCACTGTGCACCAAGCATCCTCAAGCTCTTAAAACGCGTGTCAGCTTTGACGAAATCTGGATAAAATTTGAGATAAAATAGCAAAACATCAATTTCGGCATTCCCGTAGATCATTTCTCCCATTTTCGGCTTTCCCCGCAGTCCGGGGCAACGCCGAAAAAGTCACTTCTTTGATATTTTTAGTTTGTGCGCTTAACGGCATGCGAATTCATCAAATGCGCCTGGTATGTTTGAAAGGCAAAAGACTGGCCTCTCGAATGACGCCAACAAGAATAGCTTATGTTGTCTACCTTGCGTGCTACGGGCGTCAGAAAAAAAGTATTCGGCGTTCCCCCAACTTCCCCTATTTTGAAAATGTGTACCTATCTTTTCTTGATGACCCATTCAATTGTGCATATAGGCCTACAAAACAATAAATACCTACCTAGGTATTGAATGGCATAGGACAAATACGGCTTTTGACCAACGTGGTTACGCTGAGAGCCTCAAAGCTCAGCCTATTCCAATTTCCATTTTATTTGTTTTCTATTTATTTGTTGCAACGACATAGGTATCTTTTAGTTATTTTTTTTGTGGTGCAAACATACTTCTAAAAAGGCAGCTTACACACAAGCAAACGGACAAAAAGTCCGACAAATCAACCAACAGCCAGACAATCAGACAGACAAACAGACAAACAGATAAACATAAAACCAGTATAACGCCTTTTGGGGCGACTAACGGAGCGAGCGAGAGGGTGGGCCTTGCACGTGCGAAATTGCGAGGGGGTACCTCCAACTGACTTGTGCACGGCACCCTACTAACCGGTCTCTAGCGATGTGCCAAATTTGAGCACAATCGGCCCAGCCGTTCTCGAGATCTGGAAGCGGCACCCTGCACGTGCGCACGTGCAAAATGGGTCCCGACTGACTTTTGCACGGCACCCTACTAACCGGTCCCTAACTGTGTACCAAATTTGAGCGCAATCGGTCGAGCCGTTCTCGAGATCTGGAAACGACCCCTGCACGTGCGCACGTGCAGCAGCACCCCAACTCAGGCACATGGATGTGCATTGCCTAGTGGGTGCCTACCTACATGCCAACTTTCAGCGCAATCGGCCCAGTAGTTACCGAGATATTGCAACAATTACAAAACTGACACCTCTTCGTTTTGCACGTGGCACGTGCATAAGGGGTCACCCACATGCATCGGGAATAGTCCAGTACTTGGTAGAAGGAATGAAGCTACCCTACAAAAATTACCGCGTGTAAATCGGTCAAGTGGTTGCTGAGATATAAGCCTCGCAAAAGCGTCCGCACGGCCGGCCGGCCGCTCATACTCAGAAATTTCCGTTAATCTAAGGAAAGACTCCGCTCGCTTCGCTCGCTCCGTAAAGAGACCAGTATAGCGCCTTTTGGGGCGACTAACGGAGCGAGCGAGAGGATGGGCCTTGCACGTGCGAAATTGCGAGGGGGTACCTCCAACTGACTTGTGCACGGCACCCTACTGACCGGTTTCTAGCGATGTGCCAAATTTGAGCACAATCGGCCCAGCCGTTCTCGAGATCTGGGAGCGGCACCCTGCACGTGCGCACGTGCAAAATGGGTCCCAACTGACTTGTGCACGGCACCCTACTAACTGGTCCCTAACCGAGTACCAAATTTGAGCGCCATCGGTCCAGCCGTTCTCGAGATCTGGAAACGACCCCTGCACGTGCGCACGTGCAGCAGCACCCCAACTCTGGCACATGGATATGCAGTGCCTAGTGGGTGCCTACCTACATGCCAACTTTCAGCGCAATCGGCCAAGTAGTTACCGAGATATTGCAACAATTACAAAACTGACACCTCTTCGTTTTGCACGTGGCACGTGCATAAGGGGTCACCCACATGCATCGGGAATAGTCCAATACTTGGTAGAAGGAATGAAGCTACCCTACAAAAATTACCGCGTGTAAATCGGTCAAGTGGTTGCTGAGATATAAGCCTCGCAAAAGCGTCCGCACGGCCGGCCGGCCGGCCGGCCGGCCGCTCATACTCAGAAATTTCCGGAAAAAAAAATAAGGAAAGACTCCGCTCGCTTCGCTCGCTCCATAGGCAAGCATGAAGGAGACATATTGACAAAATGATAGAAAAACAAGACGGGCTCGTTCTTGGACAGGATGCAAGCACTGTAAGCAATCTTCTGTCGGAATTGTGCAAGTTCGTGGTAGCGACTAGCGATGCTGTTGGCTGTGTGTCCTGCAGTGGTGCAGTGCCTCGCCACACATGCCGCACCAGCCGGCGGTTCCCAGAGCATATCAATATAGAACATCGTAGTTCCTGCCGGAGCGTCGACATGCGCGATGGGAGCGCTTCACGGAACCTCCCACTGCTCGGGGAACGGGACCGAGCGAATGAGAGAGCGTCATTGCATGCGCCCCAGGCCCGCCAGGGGGTCAACTAAATCATGCATTCACTAGCAAAACCTAGCCCTCGCCCTTGACGGACATGCCGGCCGAGGGGGGACGCGGGTGCCGTCCCCCCATAGGGTTTTTCGTGATAGCTCCGAACGCGCTGGCGATAGAGAGATGAAACTTGGCATACCTGGCCTTTGATTCAAGCCGGATCTTTTAACACCAACCGCATTTTCGGGTTAGGTCAGGTCACTGACCTATGACGTCATAAGTGAACCTCTGCACGGTCTTCAGATGTCGCAACTTCGCAACGCCCTCACTGCCAGAGGAACTTTCACAGGGAAATGAACCTTGCAGGTGCCAGAAGCAAACAAAACATTTTTAATTGATCGGGATGCTCTTAAATCGTAGCCAATGAGTTCCTCTTTAAAATGGTAACAGTGCATGCTTATATCTCCAGCGGTTTTCTTACAATTAGCGTTTTTCCTTAACCCTATTCCTGGCGGGGGGGGCCTCAGGAGCCCCCCCCCTGAGGTTTTTTGGTTATTTCTCCCAAACGCGTTGAGCTAGGAAGCTCAAATTTTCTGACTTTTCCTAAAAGGCTTCTACGCAACATGTCTGAAAATTTTGAGTTGATCTGACCTCAGGTCAGGTCACCAGAGGCGGTTTGGTGACCCTACCTCAGAAAAGTTTGCAATCACGCCAGAGCTAGAGTTTTTGACCGATCAATTTCTTCTCTTCAGGCTTTAGTTAGGGTACCAGTATGTGCAATTTCTATATCTCGGAATTTTGATATCGGTGACCTAAGGTCAGGTCAGTTTCGCGACCTCCCCATTATAAGTCAATGGGGGAAAAATCAACTCCCTGTTTTTACCACTAAAACGGGTCGGAATGGCCCCATATGCCATACATGACTTCATATACGATCAACCTTCACTACCTTGAGGTCTGTTTTGCTGTTGGGCAGCTGTGAGGTCATGTGACGTCATCAAAGGTCACCAAATGTTTTTGGCCAATAACTCCGTACAGGAACAAGATACAGAAGCGTGGATGGTCTCATTGTGTTCAGCTCGTCAAGACGCATCGAATGATATACATGATGACCTCGAGGTCACGTGACCTGAGGTCAACCTTTGACCTTGACCTTGCGAGGTCAACATATATATCATTCGATGCGGATTGACGAGAGGATCACGATGATGCCCTTAGTTTGTTCCTATCTTGACTAATTCGAAAGTTATTCGAGAAAAACTCTCTCCATATCTAGCGCCGCCATTTTGACTTTTTCGACCCCTGTGACGTCATCTTTGACCTGACCTGAAAATGACCTTAGTAAAAATTGTAGATCTTGACCGTGCGTATCCGATGCCGTTTACCGTTTGTCGCTATCTTGCTTCGTTCTCGAGATCTCAGGGGGGGCCGAATCGGCCCCCCCCCCGCCAGTTTCTTGTCCCGGCGGAGCCCGCCAGGAATAGGGTTAAGGTGACGCAGTGCACACTCCTTCCCCTATTCAACAAGACACAACACACATACACACACATCTTGAATATATTTGAATGCAATTGTAATACCTAATTTGTTTATTATTTACATCAAAATCATCATCCGAAAACGCCTACCTTGACTTGATTCAAGTTGTGCCATTTCGGTCTCGATGGCTCAGTGGTACCTACTCCTTGCCTACTGGTTTTCTAAGGCATTGGATTGGTCCCGAATGGTGCAATCTTTTTTCAGTGGTTCAGATTGTTATGCTGAATACAAATTCGTACATAACGTCATTTTCACAAACACTATCTTTTTCATAAATGGCGCACTTGGCTCGCTTATGGTGTATTCTGGTGAACAAGTGGGGGACATTCATATGTGCGACAATTCAAATATGCGACACGCACGCAGGTGCTACAAATCCAAAAGTGCATCAACGAAGAAAGTGCGATTCGACGGAGGACCTAATCGACCAAAGTTCTACAAAGTGCTGCACTTTCATTGGCTGGCGCAAGGCTGGAGCTGGGCGGAGGCGGGCGAAGCGCTGGCCAATAGGAGGGAGTGTCACAGCCACAGCTAACTCGGTACTCTCTCTGCGGCCGGCCGGGACGGCCACGCCGGAGAGCGGCAACGGAGCTCGGACGGAGGGGAGGGGGAGCCGCCGCGCACAAAAATAGCCGCACCTGGCCGATCCGCGCGCATACCTGGGACGGGGACGCCGGCGTGGACAATACACATTCCAGACGCCGCCGTCAAAACAGGGGGCCGGTCTCGGCCCTCCCAGGCTGTGCGGCGGCGGAAGGGTCAGGCGGCGCGGCCGGCCCGGTCAGGCCGGGCCCGGGCGGCCGGCGTCCTCGCGGCCGGCCGGTCTCGGCGGTCTTCCTGGCCGGCTACGAGCCACAGCCGGTGAACATACATGAGCATTCATACATGCGGCGGTCACATGCTGTTTTGGGCAAACGATTTCAGCGAAGGAAGCAGAAGACGGTGAATTCCCCAGAACCTGCTTTTTAATTCTGCATGTTATTTTTAATGCAAATTTGCAACGAAACGCCTTGGAAAGCACAAGAGATCGTTTCAGGCAAGATAAAAACATCTCCATTATGAACTTCCACATCCTGATATGCATTTTAACCCGCGCACCGACGGGGGTCTGCGCCAACTTCGTACCGACGGGGGGGGGGCGGATGACCGCCCCCTCCCTGAGATCTCGAGAACGAAGCAAGATAGCGACAAGCGGTAAACGGCATGGGATACGCACGGGCAAGGTCTACAATTTTCATCCAGGTCATTTTCAGGTCAGGTCAAAGATGACGTCACAGGGGTCAAAAAAATCAAAATGGCGGCGCTAGATATGGAGTTTTTTCTCGAATAACTTTCGAACTAGTCAAGATCGGAACAAACTAAGGGCATCATCGTGATCCTCTCGTCAATCCGCATCGAATGATACATATGTTCACCTCGAAAGGTCAAGGTCAAAGATTGACCTCAGGGCACGTGACCTCGAGGTCATCATGTACCTATATTATTCGATGCGCCTTGACGAGCTGAACTCAATGAGACCATCCGCACGGCTGTATCTTGTTCCTGTACGGAGTTATTGGTAAAAATGAAGTATTGTAATATATATTGTAATATTGATAAAAATAAAGTAAAGTATTGGTATTGGTCAAGTGTCTTGCACAACAAGTGTCAAGTGCAAGACAACACCTAATGTAGCACCAGTATAACGCCTTTTGGGGCGACTAACGGAGCGAGCGAGAGGATGGGCCTTGCACGTGCGAAATTGCGAGGGGGTACCTCCAACTGACTTGTGCACGGCACCCTACTAACTGGTCTCTAGCGATGTGCCAAATTTGGGCACAATCGGCCCAGCCGTTCTCGAGATCTGGAAGCGGCACCCTGCACGTGCGCACGTGCAAAATGGGCCCCAACTGACTTGTGCACGGCACCCTACTAACCGGTCCCTAACCGCATGGGCGGCGCCACCGGGGGGGACGGGGGGGACAGGTCCCCCGCTATCGAAAGTTAGGGGGGTACAGTACCCCCCTATCGGCGAGGCCCGTTCAATAGTTGATAATAATGCATTATAGAGCTATCCGTCGCATTTAATGCATCGTTGGTTAATCAAGGCAGGTTCTGAATAAAGATTGCTGTTGGGATGCATCGCAGGGGGTCCTGGCCATCTGCAAAAGGTGTGGAGCTGTGATGCCTGTAGTTATAAGGTGATCGGCAGGGCCTCGGGGATCGTGCCCCCTTTTTGGGGCGCCAGGCAGGGTTATTACTTATTACCTCCCCACCCCACTGCCAGACCCCATTGCCGATAAAACCAAGTTCACTGAAATTCCATAGATTTCCGTTACTATATGAAAATTTTCCATTCCTAATTAGTCAAATTCAAGCATGGCAGTTCTACCACAGGAACCATTTGAAATCTATGCCATTTAACCCCAGCACTTGTGGGGAGAAGTGTTCGGATAGATCACAGGCAGGACCAAAAAAGCACGCAGTAGCCCAAGACCTTATAATTGGATATAGCATCGGCTCCCTCTCGTCAAGGGGTTCGATAGCACTCGTTTTTTTTTCTGCAAAACTAAGTTCGGTCGGCGGCCGAACGGCTGGGGGTCTAATCGAGCCCCCATCCCTCCCCTTCTTACGTCAGCGGCTGTGAAAATGCCATTACCAGCTGTTGAAACATGGCAGTTGCTTTTGCATGAGTGCACGAAAGGGTTTTAGGTCCGTGATACGTGAAACGTTCTACATGAAAATTGAGATACACCAGCTTATCAAATTGTGCTCACTGTGGTGCGCTCGGTTTTACCTTGACTAGTCTTTGAATTCTGGGGTGAAACAGACCAGTCAAGAAACCTGTTCCATAAGGAGAGCCACTAATGCTAAAGAGATGTGGGATGAGGTTTCCAGAGACCTTCATTACCTCCCAAAGGGGGTGCCCCGCCATTTGCCAATCCCTGCTGTAGTTGTTACGATTGGAGGGTGAATATGAGAACGATGCAGGTCGTGCCAACTGCCAGCTCGATCATGACGAACACAATGGTGCCGACATCACAGCTCTATTGCCATTTTTGACGAAGTTAATCAACAAGCACCGGAATCCTACCCTGGGGCATTTCACCTGCAGAGGTCGCCGGACCTGAGACCCTTTCACTCAATTTTTTCAACGGTGCATGCGCTCGTTTTTCCCGCGAAGCTCTTGGCAAGTAAAATCCATCAGAAAGTGTGATCAAATAACGGCTGGTGACCTTCCATGACCTAGCATGACCTTTTGAGTGACCACCGATGACATGACCACTGACGGCTAGCCATTAGCTGCACCCTGCCCGTTGCATATGGATCAGGTGGTGATGTCATGATTCTGAAATTATATTGCAGTTTTGGCGCACTTGTCAGAGCGGAAGACATTCCCACTTTTCCTCCATGACTATATGATGGTGAAGCCCTGAAGCTGACCAGACGTAAGATCGAAAATTTGAAAGTACGAAACGTAAGAATAGCTGGCACTGCTACTCATACCTAAGCAATCGCAGCTTGTAGGAAACCAGCTTTGAGTTGGCAAGACTGCAAATTTTGATTTAGAGGCAAGGATGCTTGAAAAGGTGATCGATCTTAGGTGTCCTAGGATAAGTTTGGAAACGGGATGCACCATTCGATGTGTTTTGGGCCTTGCCAAGTTTCGCGGCGTTACGTGCCTCGTTTTTTTTTTTGCATACACGATCAGTAGGTATCTACTTTTGGGATTTTCGGTCCCCGTCCCCCCCTATCGAAAACCCGTGGCGCCGCCCCTGCCTAACCGTGTACCAAATTTGAGCGCAATCGGTCCAGCCGTTCCCGAGATCTGGAAACGACCCCTGCACGTGCGCACGTGCAGCAGCACCCCAACTCTGGCACATGTATAATCCAGCTTTGCCAAATTATTCACCAACTAGCCCCTCTTCCTGGCCGCCTTTTTCAATGCGAATTCTGTCACGGTCGAAATGGTGGGCGCATGCCCAATCTGGGACGATCTGCAGCGCTGCCAGCCCAGCAGTCGTATGCTTATTTCACCAGTGCAGCGCTGGACTGTGCAGGCAGATGCCTTACTGACCACAGTGACCAGCAATGACACGCTGTGTCATTTCGGCCCGAAGCATGCCGACTGTCTGGTTCAGCGTAAAACTGGCCGTAGCTCGGTGATCCATGACCCGAGGTCCGTTCTCGACCTAATGCTCTGTGACCAAGTGCCGTGCCATGCAGCGGTGCAGCCGAAAGCGTTATCCCTTAGGGGTAGAAATGATTAGGAACCACATATGTGTTGTCATAGGTACAGGACAAAACTTTTGCGGGGCCCTGTACCTATAAGCAGGGCTGCGGAGTCGATGGATTTTCGGCGACTCCGACTCCGACTCCGACTCTGGCTTTCAAAAACCAGCTCCGACTCCGACTCCGACTCCGGGCAGAATTGTCGACTCCGACCGACTCCAACTCCCGACTCCGACTCCGCAGACCTAGCAGGGCTGCGGAGTCGACAGATTTTCGGTGACTCCGACTCCGACTCCGGCTCGGGTTTCTAAAATCGACTCCGACTCCGACTCCGACTCCGGTCATAACTGTCGACTCCGACCGACTCCGACTCCGACTCCGACTCCGACTCCGCAGCCCTGCCTATAAGCCCACCATGCAGTTTCCCTTCAATCGGCCTTGGTCCAGCAAAAATAGTTACGTGCTAACCTCTCTCCTTAGAAAGACGCTACTTGATGTTTGGGCAGAGCATAGGCTGATATTACGGATTGGCATTTGCAAGGGTGCAGCCAAGTTGGGTCCTCCCCCCCCTCCCCCTATACGGCCATGAATGCGTGATTTTTTATTTTTTTGGCAACCTTATAAATAAGGTAGCTAAAATCCGGGAAGCAAATAGGATTAGGGGTAGGTTCGGTTCCGCGGGCCCCATCCTAAAGAAAAACCTAATGGGCATTTGGTCCCACATTTCAGATGGTCCTGGATCCGCCTTTGTGCGTTTTACATTCGTTTCCTGTGTAGGTAGACATATGTTTCGACCCGTTTGAAAACCCGCCCGTTTTAAAACTGACCGACCCGTATTGAAACTGACCGATGGGTAGGTACTGGTATTATCCGTTTTCACGACGGCCATCTGGTACACATTTGGTGCAGATTAGGTGCAGATTTGGTCAAATTAGATCCAGTGTATCTCTGATTAGCATATCAGCTAGGGTTGCACTAATTGCTTATATGCCTGCTTTGTCATATTATCAGAGAGTAGGGGAGAGTGGGGTAAGATGCCCAGGGTGGGAAAGACGCCCCACCCCCTCTAGCGGGGAAACAAATAATCTAACATGAAAATTAATATTCTTAGCGTAAAGCGGAAGCCTGTCTTGCTAACTGTACAAAAATTTGCGAAGCTTAGTTGAGCAACGGTTGGCTGGTGATTGCATGTTTTTTAGTTGCTGCTTTCAAAAAATATTTTGGTGTCGAAACATTGTAAAGATCAAAGAAGGTAAATAATATTTATCTCCCTTGCTATGGTCGAGATACATTAACATACGTGTACTGTGTCCCAACCAGTTTGTTTCAGGTTGTTGTTTTATGGCTAACATATTGTACTGATTACCTAAATGTTAAATCGGTACCTTGGGGAAAGATGCCCCCTGCCCTGATGGGGAAAGACGCTATTTCCGTACGCTGTCCTTCAAGCAACCCGTCGAATTATTATTACATACTTGTGATGGGAGACAAAAGCCGATCTGGGACTATTGAGAGTCCAATACGGTCGGGTGCTCTCCATGCCGGTCTCTCGGCCCACACGACTTTTTGGGCGGCATCTGACTCTGAGAGCCCGCATGACATCCTCTGTGAGCCCCATTATTGACTCCAAGGTCCCTCACGACATCCTTTGAGGGCTCCGCCTCCCACGCTGGCTCTACGGGCCGCGCTAGCATCTGAGGTCCCCACGATGGGCATCATCGTGCATCATGAAGACCTATAAGGGCCCCACGACGGTCTCCGAACGCCACCACGGAGGCTCGTTTGGCCGCGCTGGACATGATGACCCTAACGATGACCTCTGAAGCCCCTCACGACGACTTTTTAGGGCCCTTATGATAGCGTTTAGTGTCTACCGCAGGCTCGAAGGGACTACTGATTCCTTCAGGCAATTCACGTGCCCATTTATGTCACTTATAGTGCAGGGGGCATCTTCCCCAACGCCAGGGGGCGTCTTTCCCACCCTCTGGAGTAAGATGCCCCCTTACTCTTCTTCAGGAAAATACTTGATAGCAAAAAAGTTATCATAATGCAGGCACGAAAGTGTGATATTTTTTGGAGAAAAAATGATGTCGGCTTCCGTTGAAACTCCAAGTTTTTTGCTTTCCGATTGTCATTTTCGAATAATATATGACATTGCAAAACCCTGGGCATCTTTCCCCACTCTCCCCTATCATCGATTAAAACACTGAAATGAATTCATAAAATGAAGATGTTTGCTGTAAAAGAGATTATGTGCAGATTTGGTCAAATTAGGTGCATTGGCCGGATAGCCCGTCGTGAAAACGCCAGCCAGCAGTATAAATACTTCGGTAGATATAAACACCAGTATAACGCCTTATGGGGCGACTAACGGAGCGACCGAGAGGGTGGGCCTTGCACGTGCGAAATTTCGAGGGGGTACCTCCAACTGACTTGTGCACGGCACCCTACTGACCGGTCTCTAGCGATGTGCCAAATTTGAGCACAATCGGCCGAGCCGTTCTCGAGATCTGGAAGCGGCACCCTGCACGTGCGCACGTGCAAAATGGGTCCCAACTGACTTGTGCACGGCACCCTACTAACTGGTCCCTAACCGTGTACCAAATTTGAGCGCCATCGGTCCAGCCGTTCTCGAGATCTGGAAACGACCCCTGCACGTGCGCACGTGCAGCAGCACCCCAACCTTAACACATGCAGATGAATTATCTGATGGAGACCTAACTGTGTACCGAGTTTCAATTCAATCGGCCCAACCGTTGTGCCGTTATTGAGGTTGCAATTTTGGGGGTTCTTAAAAAATGTCCAACTTTACCACGCGCCACGTGCGGTGGTTGGCAAGAACGCATGGTGGCCATCACACCACAGAACTTTTACGTCCAAGTGACATTCAGTAAAGAAGACCGCTTGTCAATCGGATGTCCCGTTCCTAAGATATTAGCTTTTGAAGAGCGTCCCCACGGCCGGCCGGCCGGCCGGGGACAGTTTTTATACCGACCGGGCAATATAATTGATGCAACTCAATTTTCCCTCACGTGCCATTTCAAAACTCGGGCAAAATCAAAACTAGCCTACAAAATAGTATCTATTTCCATGTAATGACGAATACTTCGTAGGTAGGCCTGCAGTGGTCTTTACCACTGCAACCACTGGGGGGGGGGGGGGGGGTCGGTTGGACCCCCCTGCCGTTCGGCTTCTGATCGAGCTAAAGCTTAGCTGAAAAAAAACGAGCGTGTTGTCCGTGACGAGAGGAAGCCGATGATACCCAATTTTAATCCTCGCCGGCAGAGGCCATTTTGCGTCCTTCGACGGCACGGGGGGGGGGGGGGTAAGACCCCCCTCTCAGTCTCGCGTTTGGCCCCCGATTGATCTAGAGCCTCGCGAAAAAAACATCGTGTACTGTGTAGGATAGGTCATCACGAGACGTAGCCAACGGTACCCGGTTTTAAAGTCATAGGTCAAATAGTGACCTCTGAGGTCAGGTCAATAACCCAAAAGTCGGGAAAATCGGGACCTGTTAGAACGTCGTTAAGTGTGGCTGCTATGGTTTTTTATTTCGGGGTGCTGATCACGAATATCATGTTAGTTTTGATCACAGATGATGTCTACATGCTTAGAGTTTAGACCAGGTCGGGTCAGGTCAGGTCAGGTCAACCAGTAGGCGTCCTGCCGGTATTCGTAGTGGATGGCAACCGGCTCTGACAGCTTCGTAATGTGTTATAAAGGCACCAAAACTACTTCGTAAATGTTCAAATGGTTGCTAAATTCAAATTCAGCTAAAAAAAACTAGCCAGAAACGTGTAAAATTCGAAGAAGTGAATCGTGGTCATCAAAGGTCAATGGCCTGACCTGACCTTCAGGTGACCTTGACGACCACCTTAATGCATGGGACCAATATCATATCACATGTTTGAACGCCTGAAACCACAAAAAGACTGCAAAAAAAACTTAAGGGTTGCATCAACCCCCTTGTGCCGGCGAGGGTTAAATAGGTACATTCACCAACGATGCCTGAGCATGGAAATATATACCTACCTTTCCTGGATCTATGATCTCCTAAGATCTAACGATAAACCAAGAACAAGGGTGAATGATCCGAGTGGATCCCACTATTGTGCAACCTGTGAAACAATGCCGAGTCAGTGGCGGATCCAAGGGGGGGGGGGGGGTCACATGGGTCATGCCCCCCCCCTTGAGGCCCGGGGGCCCAAAGACCTGCCAGGGGCACCACCGGCCTATCAGGGGTATCACAGTCCTGACAGGGGCACCGCAGGACCGCCAGGGGCACCACAGGCCTAGCAGGGACACCACGGGCCTGGTGCCCCTGGGCCCTGACAGGACTGTAACGCCCCTGACAAGCCTGAAGTGTCCCCGGCAGGCACGTGGTGCCCCTGACAGGCCTGAGGCGCCCCTGCAAGGCCGGTGGTGCCCCTGGCAGGCCTGTGGTGTCCATGGCAGGCCTGTGGTGCCCTTGCTAGGCCTCTGGTGCCCCTGACAGGCTTGTAATGCCCCTGGAAGGACTGTGGTGCCCCTGGGCCCTGACAAGCCTGAGGTGCCCCTGACAGGCCAGTGGTGCCCTTGCTAGGCCTGTGGTGCCCCTGGCAGGCCTCTGGTGCCCCTGACAGGCTTGCGGTGCCCTTGGAAGGACTGTGGTGTCCCTGGGCCCTGACAGGCCTGAGGTGCCCCTGACAGGCCCGTGGTGCCCTTGTTAGGCCTGTGGTGCCCCTGGCAGGCCTCTGGTGCCCTTGCTAGGCCGCTGGTGCCCCTGGCAGGCCTCTGGTGCCCTTGCTAGGCCGCTGGTACCCCTGCGCCCGGAGAGGACTGGTGCCCCTGAAAAGTCTGAAGTGCCCCTCGGCAGGCCCGTGGTGCCCCTGACAGGCCCAAGGTGCCCCTGCGAGGCCGGTGGTGCCCCTGGCAGACCTCTGGTGCCCCTGACAGGTCTGTGGTGCCCCTGGCAGGTCTGTGGCGCCCCTGGCAGACTTGTGTTGACTGGTGCCCCTGCTAGGTCGCTGGTGCACCTCACAGACCTGTGGTGCCCCTGGGCCTTGACAAGGCTGAGATGCCTGGCTATGACAGGCTCGTGGTGCCCCTGATAGACCAGTGGTGCCCTTGCTAAGCCTGTAGTGCCCCTGGCAGGCCTCTGGTGCCCCTGCTACCCCTGCGCCCGGAGAGGACTATGGTGCCCCTGAAAAGCCTGAAGTGCCTCTCGACAGGCCCGTGGTGCCCCTGGGCCCTGACAGGCCCAAGTTACCCCTGCGAGGTCGGTGGTGCTCCTGGCAGGCCTCTGGTGCCCCTGGCAGGTCTGGTGCCCCTGGCAGGCCTGTGTTGACTGGTGCCCCTGCTAGGCCGCTGGTGCCCCTCACAGGCCTGCGGTGCCCCTGGAAGGACTGTGGTGCCCCTGCCCCTAGGGGTGCTCATGGGCCCAACAGGCTCGTTGTGCCCCTGACAGGCCTGTCGTGTATACTTGCTAGACCTGTGGTGCCCATGCTTCCTGGCAGGCCTGTGGTGCCCCTGGCGGGCCTGTGGCGCCCCTACAAGGCCGTAGGTGCCCCTGACAGGTTTGTGGTGTCCCTGGAAGGACTTTGGTGCCCCTGACAAGCCTGAAGTGTCAAGGACAGACCCTTTAGACGCCAGGGTCAAGTTCGTCGGACTGACAACGATTTGCTTACCTGATAACGTTCCTGGTAAGTACTCACTACTCAGCGTCCACAACATATACATATACACATAGCACATTCATATACATATACTTGCTTATACAATTGGTAAATGAGGTTGTGGCTAAGAGTTAAGATACTGACTAAAAATAAAAAATAAAAATAAAAACTGAAAATGGGGGCACCACCAAAATGAAGTGGACGAAATCCGTTGAGTTTTTAATTTTGGGTATAGGTAGGGGCACCACTTCGATTCATGACCCTCCCCTTGGAGTTTTCCTGGATCCGCCCCTGTATTGTAATGGGAACAAACTTGACACATTTCATTTTGAATTTTGCATGTGCACTGGGAGCTACGCGCATGCATTGAAAGTATCCGATGCTTGGTAGAAAAGATGCAGCTACCCAGCTAAAATTATCTCAGGTTAATTGCCCCAGCGGTTTCTAAGGTACAGACCTGTCAATTCGGATTCGGCTAACGGATTCGGATAACGGATTTGGCGTGAAAAATAAGCCATAAAACATGTGTCGCACGCCCATGTAGCAGAAAGTGAAAACCGTGACCTTTCGTGACCTGACCTGACCTTGACCCGTGCTTAGTATGACCCTTATACGCACATGGTATCTTCACTAGGCCTTTGAGGTCATTTTTGGTGAGTTTCGAGCAGGAGCTATCGATTCCGCTGTCCGTAAGCCTCATCATGCAAAATCCCAGAATTTGACCTTTGACCTGGCCTGGACCCGAAAGTTGACCCCAATCTTAAAATCTTAAGGGTGATTTAGGAAAGTCTCGTAGAGAACTTTCGAACGCCGCCTCGCGGGGCTCGATACGACCATTGGTTCTCGAGATAACAGGGGTGGGGGGTCGGATCCGAGGAATTTTTATAAGCATGAGTTTCCTGCTTTTATTAAATGATAAAAAATATTTTATCGTTTTTAATACCTACTAGGTTTGTACTGTAATATATATGTACCTACCTAGAGTTCACCTATGCAGTTACTACTACTAGTGCTTAGGTATACATCTCGCCGAGCCGAACGACCGGCGCAGCGACGGCCAGCCGAAGGACAGACGAGGCACAGTGGAGGCACGCATTCAAACCAAATTCCACAGAAAATGGAAAAGAGGGAGACTGGAGTGTGGAGAATGCCGAGCTTACGAGTGCATACCTACTGCATATCAAAGTCGACGTTCTCATAGAAAAGTGGCTTAGTATGGAAAACGTTCATTTGTGGCGCCGTGAATTGGCAGGCTATGTAGGCCGTGCATGTAGGTGCCTACAACAGAAATTTAATTGTGTTTACTATAAGGGTAACTAGTAATCTCATAGGGAAACGTCCTGAGAACGATACCAGGGAAAGTTTTGTCGGAATCTTTAATTCTCGCAATTAAAGGGTTACGTGTTGCTACTTACGATGAACGATTTTATGACGATTGAGTAACGACTTGCAAAAACTGCATTTGCTTTCTCAGTCCAATTTCATCAACACATTTAGCTATGCCTATTATGTTTCATGTTTGGTTTTGCGCTACAGTGAGGTGAGACACTTAAAAAATATTTCGGCCTCATCCACTTAACTACCTACTGGTTCATTGGTTTATACACGGCAGTGTTCCGATGAAGATAAAATGACACTTGTCAATTTCTATTTAGCTCCTACTAAATAATTGCCTGTTTTCTTACACTTCATAGACATAAAAAAACGTCAAATCGTCCCAGAATTTGCAATCCCATTCTTTCTCTCGCCCCGGCCCCCTATACTCTACCCGGCCCAAGGGGGTCCGCCCGCGCTCCACGTGGTCCGGCCCGGCGGCTGGTGCTGTCCTCCCCTCATCCGTGCCGCTGAGCTCTGAAGCGCGGGTGCCCTAAAACCATGAATCACACCCACCCGGCCCGAGCGCCGGCCCGAGTAGGCCCGCATGGTCCGGCCCGGGCGGGTCTGGCGGCTGTGGATGGCACCGGCCTCGTCCCTATCGCGTTGTTGAGGAGTGTACCTGACAAAGCACAGTGGAACGGGCAGCCTCATTGGTCAACCGCTAGCCAATCAAAACCGTCGCTTTTTTGAACCGCCTAAGGGCCTAATGGCGTCAGGCTCCCTGTAGCACTTAATCGCACTAACGAGCAGTCGCACTTCTGAATCTGTAGCACTCGTGTAGTATTTGCACTAATGAACTGTCGCATATTTGATATACACCCGTGAACAAGTACCACAAGCCACAATATCGTGAATGAATACCACTGTGATACCACTGCTATTATTTGTGTTTTGGCGAAGTAATGCTAGCACGAACAATGAATCATTATTGAATACAATATTATTTTGGAATGAATGCTACAGGCTACATGCTACTAATTAAATGCGGAATAAGCGTTTCTAGGGTTAGCGATAAGTACTTGTCGATTATAGTTGTCCATCACTATTAGACTACCGCGCGAAAACAACACACCCCGACACAGTACACACCGCACTGGCTTGGCACTGGCAGGGGGGTGGAGTTATAACGGTAATGATATTTAATTATAATAATTATACGTTGCGGCTGATCCAGTAAGGATGCATGCTAATTTATAAGTTTGTTAGTGAACCGATGCTGATGCTGGATCCAAGAGAAATTGCTTATTTGTATTGCAATTGCGTGGGAAGGCATTGAAGGGCAATGGGCATCATCATCATCATTCAAGTTTGAAATGCATGCATGAGCATTAGGGTGTGTCACTAATCGCAATGCAAGGTGCTCCATCGATTTTATTGTGCTCCACTCATGTGGAAAGGGCGTGGCATTGTTAATTTCCCGCAAATTTTAACCCCCAGGCGGCGCCGAGCGAGAGAAGTTTGCCCTATCTCACAACATAGGCGACCCTAGCGCCCCTGGCGGCTGTTTGCGAAACTAACAGGCCGTTGACTGTATGGGCTTATCCCTGCTCTCTGTAAGCGCGTCTAGGGACAAATAATAGTATGGGCAGATTGCAGAGAGTGCAAGCTAATGACGAATACCTATAATGAATACAATATATTGTCACAGGGGCCCAGGAACATTCTTCAAGTTGGGGTGCAAGCCCAAAATACCTGACATGACGCATATGAAATAGTAGCGTAGTCAGGGGGTCCCAGGAGGCACGTGCCATCTAGTCCCCCCCCCCCCTATCGCATTCAGAGGACCCCTCGGGTCGGAGGGGCTCTGTGGCACCAGTTTACCGCTCAGGGTCTATGCTGGCCGTATTTCGATTCAGAAAGAATAGGGCTCGTAACAGCACCCCGTGAGTCCAAAGAAGCCTCACTAAATTGTCCATGAGGGCTACACGCCGGCTTCTGAAGGCTACTGGCGGCCTCTGAGGGCCCTTTACCGGCCTCTTATGGCCGCTAGCGTGCCTCTGAGAGTCCTTGCCAGCCCAAGAGGGGCCATATCTAGGGCCTTACGCCAACCTGTAATCAGTAATGGCCTCACACCAATGTCTCTGACGGCCCCATTACGACGACTGTGAGATTGAGGGCCCTCACTGGTGCTTCTGAGAGCCCACCCGGCCATAAAGACCCCTGCGGTACCAACTGACCTCTGAAGGTCCACGCTGACTATATTTCAGCTGAGAAAGACCTCACAGGTCTCGTAAGAGCACCTCATGAGCCCCTAAGTAGCCACACTAAGATCTCAGTCAGGGTCTACGCCGGCTTCTGAGGATCCCATAATGGAGACCGTGAGGGCCCTCAGCAGGGCCTCTGAGGGTTCACAACCAGCACCTCTGAGAGACCCACACCAGTGGTTCTAAGGGCCCATAAGGACACCACTGAGGGTCCCCCAAGCCAGTGCCACACCATTTATGCAACCCTATATTGGTGGCTCTGAGGTACCCACACCTGAGCCCCTGTGAGGGTTCGGCAAAAGCATATCTGACGGCCACCTACCTGCAACTCTGAGGGCCCTACACCAGAGACTGAGGGCCGCACTGGCGTCTCAGAGTACCTTGTCGGTATCTAAGGACCCCATAGGGCTTCTGAAAATGCCGCCGGCCTCTGTGGGCCCCTTGCCGGTCTGAGGTCCCCCTCCCCGGTCGTTGAGGGCCCCCTGCCGACTTTTAAAGGGTTCGCACCAGCAGCTCTAAGGGCCACACACCCACATGTAACGGACCCACACCAGTGTCTCTGAGGGTCTACAACGGCGTCTGTATTCTGTGAGGACCCTCACCGGCGCTTATGGGGGATTCACGCTAGCACCTCTGAGGGGCCACACGGGCGTCTGTGAGGACCCCACACCAGTGCCTCTAAAGGCCCCTAATTGGAGGCTCTGAAGGCCCTGCATCGGTGATACTGAGGGTCCTACCAAAGGCACAACACAAGCCATAAGTCTCCTTCTGAGTCCCACACGCCGCCCTCCCACCATAGGCGGCGAAACGGGGAGGGCACCGGGGCACCGTGCCCCCTCTGATTTGGGCATTTTAACATTAGCCCTATGGGCGTTGCATGGAAAGAATGGGACCAAAAGTCGGCAGTGTCCCCCCCCCCCCCCTCCACTTAATTGAAGGTGTTCCGCCGCTACTGCCTCCCACCGGAGCGAGTAAACCTGTATCAATCAACGACTTTACCACCGTTGTACGTCATAATGTTCTCATCACGCCAAATCAAATACCATCCGGAACCAAAATGGTCCAGTATAAAATCTGACCTACCAAAGTTATGATCAAGTTCAGATAAAATCAAAGTGGGATGACAATAGCAGGTGTTCTTAAATCGATGCCGAATCAGCAGAAACTATTCACATGCAAGAGAAATACCTTGTGCTGATGTTTATATAAAAACAGACATGTAGGTCCATAAAAGGGAGCAGAGATCCTTCATCGTTGCATCAATGTTGAGGGGGCGGCGCCCACTCGGCTCTCAAGTTGGAGGGGGGGGGGGTAAGCGCCCCCACTGCCCCCCCCCTGTTCCCCGGGGTCTATGCAGTGAACGACGCTACAAAAAAAAAAACATGTGACACCTAATAGCAGGCACTATGTATAAACATGCGCTCGTACGTATCCCGTCAGACCAGGACGGGGATCTGGGGTAGTACTATGCAATATACATTAACACAGAACTATTTCGTGCTTTAAGATGCATAACATCACATTTTCACCAACATTCTGAGTGCCAGACAAGCCAACAGCAAGGCGTCATTTCGGTAAAATGCATTTAATGATGATCGTAAGCTCACAAAGCATAGCGAGCGCAGTGGTCGATAAAACTTCCAACGTGCCAACGCTCGTTGGAGCAAGATACTAGCAATGCTTCGAAGAGCTGGAGACAGTCCGCCCGTCTACATGGATGCTTCCTTACGCCTAAAATACAGCATTGACTTATGACTTTCTAATCGTCCGGTGCTGTTATCGGCTGCTCGGTACCGCGTGTATGCTCCCTCATTCACTCCTGGTCACCCTTCGGTCACCCCTCGCTGGGTCGGGCCAGTCGGCTATTTTTATCCTCTTTCCGGCTAGGCCACCCGCTGAGCTCTCGCCGTGCCGCGCCGTCTGCGAGGGACCTGACCCTTCTGCCGGGACAGGTTTCTCCAGGTGTCTCCAAGGAGCCATCATAGCGCTAAGGGTGTGCTCCGCATACACATACATTGATTTTCGCCCTTACTAGCAGGGCCGCTGGCACGCGTTGGCAGCGCCCTGCGGGCATTTTTTCGCTTAGGGTCATTTTGTGGTAAGGAGGATCAGAAAATCACCCTTCCAACTTTCTCCAGGCCTGGGTGTTTTATCGAGCGCGCCTGAAAACGCACAGTGGACCGAAATCACACTTCGATTGCGTTACTTCGTATTAGGTAATACGATAAAAAGTCCGCTCTTTTCTCAATCAATAAGGACAAGTGCGTTAAAGCACACATACAAACTTTTGAATTAGAAGCTTTAAAATGCTAAATTTCAACATCTCTAAGCTAATGATAATCGTTAGTTGCTTCAGACTTTGGCACGAACACGTAGGCATTCAGATCCACCGTGCGACCGGTCACCGTATGCAGTAGTGTGATGGTGTGAGTTGGGGAGTCAAGGCCGTGTGGGGAGAAGGTGAGGAGATACCGGTGTGCCGACGCGGCGGATGGCAGTGAATTTTCAGGATAGGTAGCAAAAGGCTCATTCCCAGACGTTGTGCCAAATTTTGCGGCGCTACGCGACACCAACTTTTACGCTATTCGCAAAAAAAAACTTAGGGAGGCTGCCCCCCCCCCCGCGCCAGGCGAGGGCTAAGTTGGAGACAGTGGTGGGACTAAGATGTTCGTTGGAGCAACTCCAAGCATTTTATCGACCTCTGAGCGAGCGTGTTAGTTCAAAACATTGCCGCTAGGGGCGCTGAGGTCGCTAATGCTGAGAGATAGGCCAAAGTGTCGGCGGTCGGCGCCGCATGGGTGTTAATATTTGGGGGAAATAAAAAATGTCACACGGTTTCTACGTGTCTGGGGCACGATAAAATCAGTGGAGCACCATGTTTTGCGAAAAAAGTGCCCAAAATGACACACCCTAATGAGCATAGGTGGAATACTTGGTAAATGTCAAGTTTAAGTCCTAAGAAGATTTCATTGATAAATTTTTCATATTTTTACATTATTTGACATCCTGAATCCAAAAATGATACTCATATGTCTCGCAAATAAAAGAAAAAACATAATCAAACCTGACCTAACCTTACCTACTTACCTATAACCTACCAACCTACAACCTACAAACCTACCCTAACCTAACCTAACCTACAAACCTACCTACCTACAACCTAAAACCTACAAACCTACAACCTAACCTAACCTAAAACCTAAAATTTTTGCTGTTTCATATTCGTATCAAAAGCGCCACAATTGTAGTTAGGACCTAAACTTGACATATACCGGAATACTTTACTTGGGTGGAACTTATTGTTGTGGATTATTCTGCCAGCCTCAGCCTCTTGTTTATATGCTCTTGCTTTTCATGGCTGTTTAAGAAGGTATAGATAGATGCTGTTCATGTTTTTTGGTTAGTTGTTACCTATGACAATTTGAGGCAAAGTCATTGTCCAATGTTGATAAGTTTTAGTATATTTGATAAAGTGAAGTGATCATTCCACCTTAACATTAGTTTTGAGTTGCGATAGCAAATTGGGGTCTGTGGCCTGATATCGCTGGTCTGGGCAGTGGGCATTCACAACATCAACATGAGAAATGCTGTAAATCCGAGATTAAATTTCAGAGCTGCATTTTTCAGATTTTAAGGGGCTTATGCATTTGGATGCCCCCTTAGAATTTGTGATATCAGCACAGTTGTAGTGATTTTTAAAACCTAATACTAGAAGAGAGCTGTTGCTGTGGCCATATATTCTGCTTTGCGCGCAACATCTGCCACGCCTAAGTTTTAAGATACCAAATTATTGTTGCCAAATGATGTTATGGGAACAGCTGAGGCTCCAAGAAGTAGACAAAAGTAAAAGTAATATCTTTAAAACCAGTGAATATTTTTCAGTGAGATTCGGTACATTTATTCATTTTTGCTTTTCTGAACCACAGTAATCACTTTCATGCCAATTCATGGACTTTTAAAGGTGGGAGGGTCCCTTTTATGTCTACTGAGCATGCTTCAGGTTACAGGTATATGTTGATGCACTGGACATAAATTGTCATCACTAAATTCTTATGAAAAATGATCATCATAAGTATGGAAAATGAGTGGGCACCAGTGACCAGCAGAGTAAGCACTAAGATAAAAACATTTTTAGCAACTGACACTTTTGACTTGGCACCAACATGCACCAAGAGAAGTTAATGCAGGGTAGAAGAGAAGGGGCTTCTATACAAAAATGGCTGCAAGTTAATCAGCTATGGTGTTGTTGAGATATGAGACTCCCAGAAGTATTGCAGGCTATGCCAGACTGCTATTACTTGCACGTTTTGCTACTTTGATTCTAAAGACTTACTTTGTTGTAAATTTAGTCTAACCTTCAGTTACAAGTAAAAAATAATAGATATGCTCTGGCAGCTTTGTATTTTTTATGGCTGATGAGTGAATAGTAATAATATATTGAACTTGGATGGGAAATTGATCAAAGCTTTCAAGTTCACTGGTATTCTAGGTCTCTTCCTTTTTTACTGTAAAATTATAGTCAAGCTTATTTTAAGACTTAAGGGTCAATATGACATTTTTTGGCACCTGTTGTCACTACTGCAGGTCACCACCTAGTGTCGTTGATGACTTCTTCTGATATCAATGCATAGTGCATTTCTTCATCCCATTTACTATTGACACATTCTTGTTTCAGAAAAAAAAACATAATAAAAGAAGACTTCCATAATCTCCGGAATGGAGCGTTCAGCACTGAAGCACAGTGTCAACTCTACCTTCAGGTTGAATGGATACACTCTTAAAAAGTAAAATATTCTCATTTTTCTTTAAAAGTATTATATTCTGTTCTCTTTGTGCACGCTATGCGATTATGAGAGGTATATTAGTTTTTGCTTATTAACTTAGAGTCCCCAAATATAAAGTGTGCTAAATTTGAAAGCAGCTTTGTCAACTACCAACAAAAGTTTTGAAACAAGATGTTGAACAAAGTCTTCTAAGGTACCTTGACATGACCTTCACATGATATTTGACACCCATCATAAGCCATGAGCAGTGCTGGAAATGAGGCCGCTTTCTGGTCCCGGCGTTTTATTCTCAGGGTGGGTTACCCCCATCTAGCGCTTAGCCTTTCGGGACCCACTCAGGGTCGCGGCTGTTTTTCACCGCTCGGCCCATTCGAGATGCAAAGTTGATAGTCCCACGAAGTTTATTTGGGGCATCTTAATATACGACTCCGAAATTAATCGATTCTACAAAACCTTTTTCTTTCATCAATATGCATACATTTAACAGTAACTCCAGACTAGGCTGGTTTGGCTGGCCCTAAATAATCTTCGTTTGGCTATTAACTTTGCATCTCGACTGGGGCGAGCGGCGAAAACAACCGCGACCCTGAGTGGGTCCCGAAAGGCTGAGCGCTAGATGGGGGTAACCCACCCGGAGAATAAAACGCCGGGACCAGAAAACGGCCTCATTTCCAGCACTGTGCAGTTGGGGCAACCACGATTTCACATGTCGGCATGTTTCTACTCGGAGAAGACCGGAAATTCGCGGATAATGTGCGCTGACAATGCATACACTGAATCACCATTCTGCCCTGTCTCATCTCAAGAAATAGTCATAAGTGAAATGTCATCCCAGTCAGGGCCATGAACTTTTCGGAGCAGGTGTAAAATAGATTAAATCGAAGGTACTGAAAGCTGTGCTATCGTGCGAGGGTACTGACGTGATTGGCCATTTTTACGTGCATTACATGTATACTCTCGGAAACAAGGGAGGGCGAGTTGTCCAATCGACCTTTCCCTTCGCCTAAGTGCGATCTATAATCACCATAAAGGCATGAAAGGAAAAAGAAATAGTGTGCCTTGAAGTGTCAAACTTGTGGCTTTAAAATTTATCTGCTAAAAGATGTTTGAAATGCCTTGATTGGGCAAAGTGCTGAAATTGTGTCACCTACTTTCCAGATATTGTCCTTTTGATATGCTCTAAGCTCTTAGATCAAAAGTAAATAATGCAGCCTATTACTTCTTACTGCGTTTAGGAAGTACAGCCCACCGCTAAAGTAATGTAGGGTTTTACCAATCTCAACGGTTGGCTTTGACTGGCGATTGTTTCATGCGGAGTGATCGAAAAGAAGATGTCAATAGCTAAAGTTGCAGATGCAAGGGTGACGATACATATAAGCTACATTCAAAGTTTCATTGTAGTCTGGTTAATCGTTCCTAAGCTTCAGAAGCAGAACATACCCATGACTGAAACCCCACATTACTTCTGCTGTGGACTGTACATTTAGCTGTCACGATCATATCTGTCACGTTTGACTGACTTTGTTTCCAGCGATGCGGCCAACTATATCGTGGAGGCGCTGCTTCAGGTGGGGGAGCAGCAGAGGCAGCTGTGGATGGACAAGATCCTGGCCACTGTGCAGAAACAGCCGCTCGACACGGCCATCATCGGCCGGGACCTGGTCCGCGACGTGCTGCAGGTACTGCACTGCCGGCATCTGATTCGTCAGACAGTCTGAGTCGTCACTTTTGTGAAATAGAATCCAATTCGTCACTTATACACGTGAAATATACCAGTAAAACGCCTTTTGGGCGAAGAACGAGCGAGCGAGATAGTGAGCCCTGCACGTGCGGGAGGGCGATAGGGTGCTTCCAACGGGCTTGCGCAAAGCACCCTTCTAACCGGTCGCTAGCGGTGTGCCAAATTTGAACGCAATCGGCCCAGCCGTTCCTGAGATCTGGAAGCGGCATTCTGCACGTGCGCACGTGCAAACGGGGTCCAAAATGACTTTTGCACGGCACCCTACTAACTGGTCCCCAACCGTGTACCAAATTTGAGCGCAATCGGCCCAGCCGTTCTCGAGATCTGGAAACGCCCCCTGCACGTGCGCACGTGCAGTAGCACCCTAACCGCAACACATGGGAATGCATTGCCTGGTGGGTGCCTACCTGTATGCCAAGTTTCAGCGAAATCGCCCCAGTAATTACCGAGTTACTGAAATGGGAACAAATTTGGCACCTCTTATTGTTGTATTTTGCACGTGCACTGGGGGTGACCCACATGCTTCGAGAGTATCCTATTTTGGGTAGAAGGGATGCTGCTACCCTACAAAAATTACCGGAAGTCAATCGCCCAAGCGGCTGCTGAGATATGAGCCTCTCAAAATCACTACTTTTGCAAAACAGCTTGAACACCCTTGACTTTTCACGTGGCACGTGCCACGACGGTCACTGAGATGTATCAAAAGTAGTCAATTACGGGGTAGAAGGGATTGGGCTACCCAACAAAAAAGACCGCAGGCCAATCGGTCCAGCGGTTGCTGAGATATAAGCCTCTCAAAAGCGTTACAGGCCGGGCCGGGCCGGGCCGGGCCGGGCCGCTCATACTGAGATTTTTCCGTTATATTGAAAAGACTCACTTCGCTCGCTGCGCTCGCTCGCTCGTAAACATTTAATACGACCGTGGCGCAGCGCTGTTTTTCCTTTTTTGGCGTCTTGCAATTATGCCTGCATGTCTATCATAACAGTTCAACGAGTCGCGTTCTCACATCAGTGGTGCCATCACGCTAAATTGCGTCATTTTCCCGCCGGCCACCAGAACTGCATCCGGGAGACGCGCGGGGAGGTGGACTTCTTCATGGTGTTCGACGCCTTCAGCGTGCCCGGCTTCAGCTACTGCGTCAACAAGCAGAAGTTCCTGAAGGACGAGCTGCTGGGTCTGCCGGCCGGCTCTGTGCTCCCCGACAGCGTCGCACCCAAGGCGGAGGTCTTCAGAAATCGGTGAGCTGACGGGACTGAAATCAAAGCCGGTGACCTGTGACCATGCTCGGAAACTTAACGCTTAGGAATGTGCTACGTGGCTGCTTAGCTTGGATTTTGTGGACAGCTAGGTTATTTTTGTGATCATTAAAACACAATGCTTCGAGTAATAATACTTACTGTTGCAAGTACTCGCTAACGTCCAGCTCCAGTACGCCACGATAAACTCAACATTCGCCAGTCATCTCGTTTCACATGGTGCACGCTCGGCTCGCTGGCTGTCCCATCCCCCACGTCCCATCACCCCTCTCCCACCCATCAGGTACCACCTGATCCAGCAGCGGTGTCTGCGGAACGAGCTGTTTGGCGGCACGGACGCCAGCGGCGGCGGCGGCCGGCGCCGCTTCCGTCTGCAGCCGGTCGAGCTGCTGCTCGGCTCGACCTCCCGGCTGGAGGACGTCCTAGTGCTGGGCATGCTCACCCAGCTCACCGAGGGCAAGTTCTTCCTGGAGGACCCCACGGGCGCCGTACAGCTGGACCTCGAGCACACTAAGTAGGTGTGGTGGGGTGGAGGCGTGGTGGACCGCGGGGACTATTACTTCACTAGTCGTGGTGTGGCGGGACAGGTGCCGGGGGGCGGGAATGGTGCCGATAGGTAGTACGATAGCCGTAAAATGACTAAGCTGAAACGGGTTAGGAAAGGCTTGTAAGTCACTATAAGTAGCGTCGTCAAGATCACTTAATTTATGGTTTTATCGACTAATGCGTGTCGACTTTTTGATGGGATGGTTGTGTTACCGCTGAGTGTTTCACTGGCCATTAAATGCTCACAAAAAAGAACATTCTTATTATATCTGGATAACCATTCGTCGTCACTGTGTGCTGGTGTTAAATGGCACAGTGATCGAGATGGATTTGACTTCTTATTGTGGTGCTCAGACATTAGCGGGGCGTGTTCGAGCGTGCACGTTTCAGGTTCCGTCGGCCTGTTTAACCCAGGCACCTCTGTCCTCCAGATTTCCGGTGGGAATGTTCTCCGAAGGGTGTTTCGTCCTCTGTGAGGGCAGCTACGATGACAACATCTTCACCTGCTCCGTCATGGGCTTCCCGCCGGCCGAAGACGCCGAGACATTCCGGTATGCAGTTCCGACTCTGCCATTCTCCCATGTTACGATTCTTCATTGATTTTTTTTGCGTTTTATTTTATCGTTTTTCTTTCGTACTGATTTTTGACGTTGGCCTACGTTTGACCCTTTCTATTTGATTTTACCGTTCTTTTTTCAGAAATCATTTCGGAAACCAGAACATGTTTGGTGGCTCGAACCACATATGCGCTCGAGCAAACACAGAACTGCAGTCTGTAGAGAAAGAGCTGGATGGCAGCATGTTTGTCTTTCTCTCAGACGTGCTCCTAAACCAGCCGCAGGTTCGTTTTGTTATCACTATTGCATATTTTACCGTCGCCATATAAGCCACTGTTTCAACGACTTTCAACGACTTAAGCAACTTTAAACGGCTGTTTTCGATACTACTTCATGAGTATCGATCACTATAGCAGCTTGTGTCCCAACTCCCAACCCTCAGTTAGCCCTTTCGTGATCGCCTATAAAGTGTGGCCTATCAATGTTATTGGGTGTAATCGTTCTATTTTGGCCTCTGTGGTTGATTTGCTCGTAGCATAACTAGTCTATGACTCGCCCGACCCTGTCATAGTCTCAGCTCTGATATCTGACCCGCTCTGGCCAGGTGATGGACCGACTTCGGAGACTGCTGGACGGCTTCAAACACTCGCCGCCCACGGCCTTCGTCATGATGGGCAACTTCACGGACGCGCCGCGCGATGCCAACAGCTACCGCGAACTCCGCAAACACTTCACGGTGAGCGGCGGTCGCCTGTGAGAGAGGCGGACACTGGCACTGCGCAGCGGTGGGGTGTTGAAAGTACACCCTGGTGACTTGCTCGAACGCTTTATGTATAAATAACAGCTCGCATGATGGGATCGTGTGTGAATATCGCAGCTGTCGTTGACAGATCTGAGCCGTGTCGAGACCAATGCAGCGTCTCCTTCCGATGAGTGGTCGATCTGGTGCGCCTTTTACCGCTCACCGGCGCCCCTGACCGTCCAATAGAAATTTTGTCCGTCCGTCAGCGGCCACGATCTTAAATGTTGGGCATTATGTAGCAACCCTTCCGACTCTCATGACGTCCTCCCGATTGCGTGTCTTCTGGCAGACCCTGGCGGAGATGATCACCAAGGTGCCAGAGCTGCGGGAGTCTCGGTTCGTGTTTGTGCCCGGCCCGACCGACCCGGGCATCGCTCCTATCCTGCCCAGGTCAGTTAGCGAGCTAGTTTGTGTGTGTTTGGTGCTCAGGTTTGCAGTATTTGGCCAGTGTGTGTCTGTTGGACCGTGGGACGACCGTGCTGGGGTCTGATAGGACGTGAGGTCAGTGTGAGATTCGGACAGATCATGAGGTTATATTGCGTGCGTATCGGCAGCTGCTAGGGGTGTTTAGAAATTTGCTCTTGCTTGTCATTTGTCAAAGTTAGAGTCTGAGGAAATCGGCATACCTTTTGCCCCTAAATGTGTCACTCGCCGTACTAATTTGCCCGCCGACTCACTCTAACCCTGCCCCCCTCCGCAGACCGCCACTCTCCGCCTACATATCGGAGGAGTTCCGGAGACGAGTGCCCAACTCAGAGTTCACCACCAACCCGTGCCGGATACAGTTCTGCACCCAGGAGATGGTCATATTTCGGGAGGACGTGCTCTCGAAGCTGTGCAGGCACGGCATCTACTACCCGACCGAAAACTGTCCCGACATCCCGCCACACGTAAGACGATGGGGTGGGAGGGAACAGTGCTGTAGTCAGTGGATTTTCGGTGACTCCAACTGCGACTCCGACTTCCAAAATCATCTCGACTCCGGGCAGATTAACTGTCGACTCCGACCGATTCCGACTCCAACCCTGCTGCCCTGGCAGGTCTGCAGAGTCGATAGATTTGGTTGATCCCGACTCCAACTCCGACTCTGGCTTCTAAAATCGACTCCGACTCCGACACGGCGACGCGGTATCAATTTGCACAGCTTCATGCTTTTCAATAAGAATTGTTTGGAGTGATTTCATGGTCATCACTGATTAATAAATGAAACATTGTTCCCGGGTCGTAAGCGTTCACGAGCGTTAAAGCCCTTTGTAATTTTTATCCACGGTTTCCGTACTCTGACCGTCTGTCTCCCGTTTCTGTCCGGCAGTTTGTCACCACGCTGGTGTCGCAGTGCCACCTGGCGCCCCTACCACCGCACATCTGTCCCGTGTACTGGCAGCACGACCGGGCCCTCCGACTCTACCCTCTGCCCGACGTGGTGGTGTGCGCAGACAAGTTCGATCAGTACACCATCACCAAGCTGGGCTGCACGGTGCTCAACCCGGTACGGAATGGGGAGTTAGCTGTAAGGCGGGGTGGGGTAGACTTTGGTGTGTGGGTTACAGAGAGGAGAGAAAGGCTTTGGTTTGAGTACAAGCTCGCTCAGGGAGCTCGGCTGGTAGCTTTGGTCATCGCTACTTGTCTTCCTAATGAGGACGTCCTGAAGTTAGTCAGTGGTTGCACAGCACAATAACAAGAACAGAATATGAAGCTGATTGTGTCTATCATGCGAGTGCCTTTTAAATGTGTCATCATCAGTCTTTCGCGCACCGTTTGACGCTCCCTTCTTTCGCAGGGCTCCTTCCACAAGGACTTCATGTTCAAGGTGTACCTGCCCAGCACACGGACGTGCGAGAACTCTCAGGTGGGCGACGACAGCTGATCCCTTCTCCCCTACTATCGGTTAGAGTCTCAGTATCGCCCATTACGCCAGATCAGCGAAGTGTTGGAAGCTCACAGTGTGCCTTATATGGAAGGCATAAAGGTTTATGCATCCTAGCGTCTTCATGCGTCACACGCGGGCTAACGCGGGTACGGCCGGTTTTCTTTATCCGTATGGGAGAAGAATTGGCTATGCGCTATGCTTTTCGAGGGCAAGACACAGCGGCAGACGCGCACAAGTCATAGCTGATAGGTCTGACGGGCGACTGAAGAGCGGTTGCCGTGAACGATGCCGTGAATGTTAAAACGTAAATGATACCGTAAATGGTACAGTGCTGTCACAGCACGATCTAGCAGGCACTCTTCTGCGACGAGCTGGTCCCGACGCCAGGTGCAGCGATCGCCGTGGCGATGGCAAATTGAACGGTATACCGGACCATTGACAGTGCCGGCATCCCTTCTGGGGTGACTCCCGAATCGGTGGGAGGTGGTGTCTCCCCGCATCCACCAGGTGTCTCTGCTGTGGTGGCCACTAAGTCCTGTTGGACAGACCAAAAGCGTATGCTTGTCTCTGTGAACTGTGTATGTTTTAGTGCATTCCAAATGTATGTTTTTGTACGTGTGTATTTCCTGTCGCCTTTAGATGATATGTACAAACGACTGAGGTGTTTGTGAGTAGCGATTGAGAGGTATTGTTTAAAATGAACGAAATACATACGACGTACTTTGATACGATTCATTTTGGGTTCCGGAGGTTGGGGCTAAAGACAAACGACATAAAAATGTGAGAATCGTGTTGAATGATGATTTGAACACATTTCTAATTCCAAACCATGGTAAGTGAATTATTTCTAAACCATGTGAGTGACGTGGCTAGCATAATGGGTGGATTTTGTCCCATTTGTTTTTGTTTTGTTTTTTTGCGCCGACGGCATGTAATGCAAATACTACTTTGACGTCACCCAGCAGGAGCTAGTTTGAATCGGCGCATTTAAAACATGAAAACTTATGTAAGGATGGAGCGCACTGCGCAATATGTCTTGATCACCTATGTGATCGTGGTTACGGGACCCGCCGAAATAGTGCACTGGGGTGTGGGCTCTAACACGCCGTGCCCTGGCGGCTAACACACTGGATAGCCATGTAAGTTAGCGGGCGTGTGTCGCGACATATCGTACATACTACATACGAGTACCGTGGCACTTGGCAGTGGCACACTCCCCGGCAGTGCGTACACTCCCGGTGCGTCGGTATGTGTACCAGCAACAGTAACGCCAAGCTGCAGAGTGCGTTATATAGTGTACCACAGATAGCTGAGATGTTAATGATGTCAATAACCAATATGCATTCCATGCGTGATACGTTTAGTTAGGGAGGTCATTTTGAGTGCAATGTTATGACCCGATGTCATCTCTCACGAACTGCAAGGCACACAACCACCATTGACCAGGCACTCGCCACTCGCTGTTACCATCGGCTGAAAAATGGACTAACACACTGCCTTGTGCATGAGGTCACAACAGTGCCATGTTCGCGCACCAGGCACGGGCCCGTCGCAGTCGCCGCGCTGACACGTCACCGGACAGTCAGGTGCGGGGCTGGCTGACGGGTCGCCCGCCGCGGCGGCGACTGTGGCGGGCTGAATACCAAATCAGCTGCGCGGCCATTCCGGGTCGGCGTCGGCGCGTCGCTCTACTGGCGACGGAGCGTCTGCTTTAGTGGTGTGACCCGCGCCATCAGGTCCAAGGGGCTGAGTCTGAGGGTGACCCGCACTTTCTGTCTCAAGGTGCTGGGTCAGTGGTGTCGGGTGACCAGTGTCTCCCGATCTGTGAGTCTCAGCCATCCTGTAGTCTGCACTCCGGCGACCCTCGTCTTCAGAGTTCAGGCCCTGGTATACTGGAAGATCTCATGTTCCTGGGCTGCTCCATTTATTCCCCTCGGAGTCGCTCACCGTGATGTTTGGTCCTACTTAAGTTTTTTGTCCCCCAGGAAATTAAACCAGTTTTTGCGTGGCAATGGAATGAGAAGACGGTGCGATGGGCTGAGTTGGCCACCCGTGTGGCTCAGTTCACACCGAATGACAGGTTGCCGAGCCGTGCTACTGCTGACGGTCACAGGAGCTGTGAGCATTGGTTACCGGTCACCGTGCAGTCCGGAGTACGAGGGGAGGGAGAGTGGTCGAAGAAAAGGTTGGGTATCTGAGAGATTGAAAATAGCGGATGCAGACTAACTGAGTAGGCAGTAACCCCCCGACAGCAAATTAGGTATTCCTTCGCAACAATGCTCTCGCGGCCCGCTAGGAAGTCGTAGCCGCCTTTAAATAGGCCAACCAATGCCCAATACACTCGGATAGCGGGCAGTGGCAGGTCCCCATAAGCCCACATCCATCACGGTCAACCTACCATGTGCCTTCCCCTCCGGACCTTCTCCCATTCAGTCCGATTCCATTGATACCCTGCCCCGCTGTGCCCGTTTACCCACCGAGGATGTTTGCTCTGTTGTTCGACCCTCTCGTCCGCCTGTCTGACCGCTCCGCCCTGCCATCGGCTCACGTATCCTAGCTGTTTCCCCTCATCATCCCAGTGAGCTCTCCTGTGTCCTGAGGCTTGCACGGGCGTCGTAAGATGCCGGACAGACGCGCACATATTTCTCAATCATCTCCGAGGTCTGTGGGTGTACGCCGTTCCTTCAATGTAATCATCCTCCCCAATATTGTCTCTCTTCTACACTATACACACACAGTTACACACAGTTGTATACTGCGCAACTATAAACATCAAGAGGTAATAAATATCGTACTTATGACACCCTCTTCGATGGAAGCTGCACCCCCAAACGCGCAGCGCTGGCGCCGCCTGTGCGCTCCGCGTACCTGGCTGACGCTCCGTGCCGCAGGCGGGCGGCGGCGGCGGCGGCGGCGGCGGTGGTGCCTCGCGCTCCACAACAGGTGCGCCGCGCGCCGCGTCCAGACGCGCCGAGCCGTCTTCCCCACGTGCTGCAGCGCGTGCGTGCTGCGTGCGTTTCGTGCGCGCGTGAGTGCTGTGTCCCGCCGGAGCGCGGCGCTCGCCGGGCTGTGTGAGCGCGAGCGGTGTGAGACGGTGATGCGCCTCTGAGCTCGTCTCTGAGCTGCGCGATGCTGGTGCGCCGGTCGGCGGTGGCAGCGGCGCTGCTGACCTGGGCCGGGGTCGCCGCGCAGGCCCAGGACGGCGCGGCCGAGTGCGGCTCCGGCGCCACGGCCGCCGCCGTCGTGTTCGCCGTGCTGTTCCTACTTACAGTCGGTGCTCTGGGATTCGTCCTCTACAAATACGTCTGGAAACGGCGGCACTGTGAGTAGCCTTCTGTATCTCAGACCGTGTGATACTGCAGGTCAACGCTCATATCCAAACGATCAACCAGCTTTCACGTATCCGTCCGAAACCACAAACCTGATTTGGCGCTGCGAGCACATATTTACATACCATTGTGTGCGCCGCTCCGCGGGCGGGTTTCCACTGAAACTGGCGGATTTCCGTTGAGATCGGCTATCGCGGGCGAGTGTGGAATGTTTGCACGCGTCCCGGGTGCATGGTGCGCCTCACGCGAAACCATGCACGCCGCCTGTGCATGGTTTCGTCGGGCAAGGGTTGCTACAATGCGCAACAATGCCAGCATTGAAGCCACAATACCTGAACCCCTGCTCAACCGTCTGCACCTGCGACTGTGCCGCTTGCATGCTGTCTTGCACGTCGTTTTGTATCCATAACGCGTGACCAAGCAACTTGCCGTCTTATGTCTTCCATTTTTAAAAGCACAATATGGCAATCCAATGGATTAGCGCTGGAGGTATTCTCTTTTTACTATTCCACTACGTTACCGGCCTTGAAGCAGTGACACCACACGGTTTGTAGTGAAGGTGGAGAAATAATCCCAGATTAGAGGGCGGAAAATTTTGATATGATGCGCCAAATGCAGCATTCCGGCCCGTGCGACCGGAGGGCGGGGTCACGGGTCCGGGTGACGTAACGGACCGATCCGAGCACGTGACTCGTGAACCGTGACGTAATGCCAGCGACCCGTGACTTCACACAGTGACCGAGTGACCGACAGAACTGACCTGGTCGTCTAATCACCGATGGTTTCCTTCTTTGTACGAATTACAGAAACAATCTTTATATGATCTCAGTTTGTTTATTGGTGCAAAAATCCACTGTAACATTTAATTTTCTTCACTGGCACAACCAAACCGAAAGTCTGGTGTAACTGGAAACCTGATGATAATAATACTGGCAAGTCTTCGACTTCTCCAGCGTAATCGTAAGCAGACTCATCACCATCTGCATGCGCCGGGTCTCTGCGTGTGTAATGTATGCGGCACGGCCGAGACTCTAACGAGGTCAGTGGGCTCTGGCGGCCTCTGCGGCGCCGCTGCATACCTGCCGGACCGCCTCTCGCCCGGGGCAGCCCGCGGCCGCACAGGGGTGCATACCATCACGGTCTGTCCGACAGGGAGGGTGTCGACTGCCCGAGGGTGCCGGCCGCCCGCTCCCACTACCCGCCTGATTGGCTCACCGGCTATTAGCTCTGGTGGATGGAGGCTGAGAGGGCGCCGCACCCCGCCTGGGTGTGTCCGTCAGTCGTGGTGGCCATACTAAACTCGGCAGAGGTGACTGGTGGTTCTTGTATAAATTTGAGCTGTGCGGTTGGCTCTGGTAGGTTAGCAGTCACTCCAGTCTCCAGCAGTGCGCATTTGATCAAGCACGTTTTCCATGTATTCCTCTCTCATCACATCTTGTCACATTTCGCTTCCCTTCTCTCCTCTCCTCTCCTCTCCTCTCCTCTCCTCTCCTCTCCACTCCTCTCTTTTCCTCTCCTCTCCTCTCCTCTCCTCTCCTCTCCTCTCCTCTCCTCTCCTCTCCTCTCCTCTCCTCTCCTCTCCTCTCCTCTCCTCTCCTCTCCTCTCCTCTCCTCTCCTCTCCTCTCCTCTCCTCTCCTCTCCTCTCCTCTCCTCTCATCTCATCTCCTCTCCTCCTCGTCTTCTCTCCTCTCCCTCCCTAATTCTATGACCGCCTCCACCTCCGGCCCGGGCCGCTGTCTGGAAAGTCTCGGCGCCTAAAATGACATGCACCGTCGCATTCCGACGCGTCCTTCCTCGCGGCGGGCCGGGCCGACGCTCGGCGGGGCCGGCCGGTCGGCGCTTCACCGTTCCGGCGACCCGGTCGCGCTGGCTGACCGGCTGAGGTCTTAGCACCACCGGACAGAGATCGTCTGCAGAGGTGATGGTGGTAGTTGGCACGGATATAGATACAGAGCTGTTTTTATTTGTGGTTAGCTTTGGTGTACGTAACCGGACGGAACTATTAATCAGAACTATGTTTCAGCTCCAATGAATGCAACTGTTTCGACCGGCCCAAATCGAGCCGATGGCTGTGATATGGCTGTGACATCTTGCAGGCTCATGTATTGTTGAAGTTTTATCGTACAAAGACCCGTGTCCTGATCGCTCTGAGAAAACGTTACTGTTTATAGCTCTACGAATGTATGTAGCTGTTTTGTAATCGGTAACGCAGTCGTCACCTTTCATTTCCGTTCGCTGCTCTTCATTGGGGAAAATAGGGAGGGTCTGGTGCATCTTGATAGTGTCAGTTTGGAGCAGGCAGGAAGGAAATGTGCCTGACAAAACATCTCGCTTCGTTGAATGTTCCATTGCTGTTTCTGCTTATGTGTCTTCTTTAGTGCTTTCGGTTGCAAAGCTGTTCAGTGTTCAATGGTTCACCTGCAGTTTTCATACGGTATTGTGAAGTGATCCGGCACTGAAGACTACCGATGAAAGGGCACCGAATGAATGGGCACCGAGCCTGGAAGACTGTAATATAAAATGGAAACCCAACACCAAAGACCTCAACACAAACTGCACCAAAGACTATTGTTAGTAAACGTCCAACTTGAGACTGTCATGAGCTTCGCACCCAGAAGACTGTAACATAAAACTGGCACATAGCACAGGAGAATCCGTTATTGCATTGGTGCCCAGTCTAACACCGTGGCGTGAGCACCAAACACTGGAAACTGCAACGCCGAACAAGCGTCTAACAGAGGAGACCAGCATATAACGGGTATAAGCACTGGAGACTCCAACGCCGCATGGTAGGTAGCACTGGAGACTCCAACGCCGCATGGTAGATAGCACTGGAGACTTCATTGCTGCGTGAAGTGTAACACCAGAGACTTCCACTAGGTGAGGAAAATAACCGGTATTTCCAGAGGATGCATCTAGGAATAACACATTCCATATGTAGCCGAGAGAGCACAACAGGATGCTATCATAAATACTAGTGTGTACGTACAGCGTGAAAAATTGGTTCGCCTTATTGCGAGCGGAAATACACAACACTTACATCATGGCAGCACACCTAAAAGTTAAACCGGTTTAGCAGATGAAAAAGTATACATGGGGGCCAAAGCAGCATAGCCACATGACATCCTTCTGCACACATTATCCTGTCTAAAACAAAACTCACCATTGTCATCAACCGGGAAAGTCAATTACCAATTGCCAATTAAGAGTGCTGTTTTAAAAATATATTGATACTTGACTACTCCACAATAGAGGCAGCAGGAGCCGTCAGTCCGGTTGACATGAGCCTGTTGTCTTGGCCAGGGGACGGCAGAAGTTTGGCAGAAGTGGCAGTGACAGTGTACGGACGACTCAGTATTCAACCTTCAGACAGATCAGTCACGCTCGTCGTATACGAGCCACGTGATAGCCAGGCCCCAGATACCCCCAAACCCACGTGACTGAACCGGGCCCGGCTGGGTGTAGTGACCAATGTGATCACGTGGCCTGTTCGACAAGCTGCGCATGTCGGCTGCCGCAGTCACGTGACCCGTATGGCGCATTCTTTACCCGGACTGTCGACATTCCTGAGTCACCGGTCGCGTATTCAGACTGGGCTCGCGATCGGACCTGGAGGCCACGCCGCTTGGGGAGCCATGACTGTGCGGGGCTGCCGTCTGCATTCTGACGATACATGCTTCTCTCGGAGCAATGTATGATTCTCCTGGAATGATTCGTAATTCGTATTGATCGGCTATTAGGCATGCATATCATACGTTTGCATACAACGAAGCCTCTGCTCTGGGCAACTTTAAGCAATAGGAAGTAGGTATTGAAAGCTAAGCCCGCTGGTGGATGTGGAAGCAAAGCGATCTCCACACGAACCATCATCTTCCCGGCTCCACTATTTCACGGATAAGCGCTCGGGCCGACGGTGTCTTTTGTTCCTGTTCATGGTTCCCGGACGGCTTCACGTCGGTCGCTGGCTCCCACACCTGCCGCCTGACCCGCTTGTGGTCGGCGTTCGGCACTGCAGGTCAAGTCTCAGAGCTCGGTCACGGACAAAAAGCGAGCGCTGTGTGAAATGTGCCCGTGAGGCGCTGTAGACAAGTGTGTTTCCAATGCCACTTGCATTGTGGATAGTGGGCAAATCAGTGCTTGCTCTTCCGCCTGCCTTACATAATTGAAGTTTTCCTTTTCATGTTGGACGGCTAGTGTCATGGCAATATTCATTGAAATGCACTGCCACAGATAACAGTAGTGCTACTGTTATCTGTGGCACTGCTTAATGCTTATTGCCCATGTTCTAAAAGGACCAGTTAAAAATTCAGATGCATTCATCGGAAAAATTCAGATCAGATTCATCGGAAACAAAACACATCCGCCTTTCCACCGTGTCCGTGCACTCGCCCGACCATAGGTATGTGATCGTCCGTCCTTTCGTCCGTCGGTCCGTCACCACCCGTCCGCCCTTCTATCCGTTCGCCTTTCCGTCTGTTTGCCCGTCAATCCGTCCATTCACCTGCCCAACGTCTTATCCTTCCATGTCGCGGAGGCGGCGACTGCGTATGGGCGGGACGGCGGCTCCCCACCCGAACCGAATCGGAGCGGAGCGGTGGACCTCCCGTGGAGGGGTCCGCTGAGAGGCCAAACAGCCCGCTCCGTTCGGCTACTCGGCAACTTGTGGGATAAACAAGCCGTGGGTAGCGATTAGTGGCCATTGGGTAGCCGGCGCCGAAATATAGCTGACACGCTGACCGATCGATGAGTGGGGTCCATGCTACTTTCAACGCTGATACAGGTGGATAATGGGAATAAATATGTGAGTATGATGCACCTTGTTGTAAAGTAAAAACATACTTGCGCAATTATAAGGTCAAAAGACTTTTACCGTCGCATTTGCATAAATTCATTCGGTGTTTATCGTGCTATAAGATGAACTCCTTCAAATGCTATGTCGTTATGTATGATTGGAACGCTTTACCATCAATGAGTCTCATCATAGACATCATGAACAGACAACTTGATACATTCCCGTCAGGCCGTCATGCAATGTCCGTCATTTCACGTCTTGCTGCACCTTATCATCCCCTCTCCCTAGTTCCCAGCGTCCAAATGAGACATTTATACCGTCCCGCCGGCTCGGCAGGAGCTCCGTCAGCGCGTCAGCGCGTGACTGCGCTGACACCGTTGGAGGTGCTTCTTGTGGCCCATCTCTGCTCTGAGACGGGCCGCCGGGGCCGCCGGCTCGGCAGCGCCTCTCACAGCTCTCAAACTCCAGCTCCACGCTGAGATCGACAGCCGCAGCGAATCGACAGCCGCTACTGGAGCGAACGGCCCACACATGGAGCCGATTTGAGAGCCACTGAACGATGCCGTGAGATAAAAAGGCTCGCTCTGCCGCGACAGCCGCCCGAGGGAGCAACTGATGACTCCACAGAGGTCTGTGGGATTCCTCGGAGCTCGATGATGACGAAATATCGAACTCCATCTCCTGACTGCCTCCATTCCCCCAGGCTGACAACCTCACGCACGTTCGCCTGAATCGGTTCCTCCCCGGCTACCTGTCCGCCCAGCCCGGCACATATTCTGACCGCAGCCGCCGCGACGCTCTGCCGACCGCCGTCTGCGGCTGGCCACTCTCTGAATGAGGTCGGCAGCCAGAGCCAGGTGGCCCGTCCGGCCGGCCCCGCTCGGCGGCGTGTCCGATCGGTCGTCTGAGACGTCCATTCATGCTCTCAGCGCGCGCTGGCTCTGTGAAACGACTGACCGGTGGTAACGGCGGCCCGTCAGACTGGGGCCGAGACGGTGCTGCGTCCTCAGGTAATCCCTAACGGCAACGGTAGCCGTCGGACCGGGGGAGAGACGACGCCATGCGTTCCTTATGTAATCCATGAAGGACGAGGATTTGCTACACAAATAGAAACTCGTTTTGGTGGACAGAAATGCAGGTCGTCACAGGAACATTCCAAACACGGGAAAATGGACGGCGGAAAGTTGATCGGCAGCAATGCAGTATCGTAACCGGAACAAATTTGTAGATACCGTTCAGTGGTAGCAGCTATTTCAACCATTTACGTCATGGTTTGGAATGTGTGATGGGGACGGATATAGCCATACGAAGTGATATCAGAGTAAGCTATTGGATTTCAAAATGCGCTAATAAAAAGCACGATCACCCCGCTTCAGGAAATGGAAAAAGACGGAACTTCTCAGGTAGCTGCCCGTGCAATTTCAGCTGAAATTAAAAACAAAGTGCAGTCGTTCTTTAGCTCATTGGCTGCAAATTGGTTGTACCTAATTAGTTTGACCCATAATTTATTTAAACTGTAAACCAGTATCCATTCAACAGATTAACAAACAAAAGTCCTCCTCACCTGCTATTCGGAAAGCGACCGGATCTATCGTAAAATGAATGATCGCTTGTAATACAAACGGACGCTTCTATACCACCATGGGTGGCCTTCCAGAAACCACCGGAGGACTACGATATGCTTCTTTGGCGCACTGTAGTCCCAGGGTATCGGTGACATATGTAGCGGCTGGTGGCGCGTGAGAAGACGTGACTGAACTGAAGTCTGAAACGGTGACTGATTAATGATATCTGCACTTACTGGCACGGCGTCCAAAGAGACGCCCGGTGTGGTCGCTAACGTGGTGAGAGGTGATTGATGTTTGGGAGAAGAGAGAGAGAGAGAGAGAGAGAGAGAGAGAGAGAGAGAGAGAGAGAGAGAGAGAGAGAGAGAGAGAGAGAGAGAGAGAGATAGAGAGAGAGAGAGAGAGAGAGAGAAAGGGAGAGAAAGAGAGAGAGAGAGAGAGAGAGAGACCAGATGAACCGATGAAGATATGGCCTCTCTGTCATGCATGGCATGTTCCGAGGATGCTCACCAGGGGAAGTTATTTGTGGTTTATTCCATCGCTGTTTACTCAGCTTTACGTCGACCTCCATTCAGCGGCTCGGACTCTGTGGCCAACTTTTTCCGGTGCTGGTGTGTCTGGTGTGAGCATGCGGCTAAAGCGGCGCGCCTCTGGTCTAAACAGTCGTCTCTGACACACCTCTTCCTGCACAAAAACAGCCGCCGCGTCCGTCGGGGCCAGAGCGGCGCGTCGCGCAGCGCCATACATCGTCGTTAACGTCGCAAGAAGCACCGCCGACCGGAGCGAGACGCGCAGTTACCGTACTCCGCCTGCTGTCCCGGCCCGGCGAGATGCACATTTACCGTAGTTGGGATGACTCCACCTTCCTCTGGGGTAAACCAGTAAACAGTGCACTCGGTACACGCCCCGATTGTGCGTTCCTCCTATTTCTGTTTGTTACACCCAAGCCGAATTAACACCGTGCGGTGCAATGCTGCGCCGCCCGGCGTTCATAGCACCGTCACCCTCACTATGTGCCAGGTTTCCCGTTTCCCCGCCCATGTCCCCGACCCTGCACTCAGCCACTCACCACCAGCGACCAGCTCGTGTTTCGGGCCCCTCTGACGGTACCGTCTGTTCTATTATCTCCCTTTGACTGAGTTCCACCGTTTGTGTTTCAGATCCCGCGCTGGAGAAGGTGGTACTAGGAGAGAGCGGACACGATTCCAAGTTCGCCTTCGATAACCCATACTTCGAGGGCGATGACGACATCGGCAACAAAAGTAAGTAACAATTGAAAGCTTTAGCTTGCATTATGCTATATTTTGTGCTGCCCAAAATTATGCTGTTTGGAAGAAATTTTATCGTGAAAATTTAGGCACTTACTTTAGTTTGCAGATTGCCCTCACAGAAGGCTGGACGGTTTCTTCTTCACTGTAGTTTTTCTTCGATGAAATTGGTGTGGTGTGTTGTGTATTTTAAGCGCTTTGACAGTGCAGCAATTTACCTACATGGTAGAATAATAAATCGGCATGATTCGACGAAATGGTGGGCCCTGCACGACACCGTATTTTTCTTGTTGAGCATGACGTCAACATGCATTCAATGTGTTGTCTTACAATGTAGAATTTACAATGTAAAATGTGAACCATCAATTTTAAAAACTGTCCTTCATATTTAATTACACCTCAAGCAGCTACTATAAATATCTGCCATGACCCGTAATTACCCTTTCAACGTGCGCTTTCATCTAAACGAACGGTGTTTGGTAACTAATGTAAACGGCTATTTAATATTCCTGTTGGGGCGCCATTCGTCTTGGAGCTGGCGTCGGCCGGGCACCATCGCCGGCTTACATCAGTATTCCAGCGCCGAATGCAGCCCCACCACGCCTGGCATTTGTATGAGCGTGAGTGTATGTATGTATGCTACCCTCCTGGCACTGGGCTGGGCGGCGCAGTGCATTTCGTACACACCGCCGCGTTAGTCAACCCCACCTCAGTCACAGACGGCGCCGCCGGTGTCTGGTCTGGTGATCGATAGGCACTCAGGTATCAGGAAAGTGAGAGGGTGTTCGACTCGCTCAGTTGCGACGCTCAGAGACAGTGAGCGATATGTGTGCTGCGGGGGCCCCACTACTCGGAAGCAGCGCCTGCTCGTTGATCAGGACCGGCATGCTTGTCGGTCTGTGTTGCGATTACACCTGAGATAACCGAGCATTTGCGGATGAATGATAATTTTATTGCGGCTCAAATTTATCCCCTAAAAATATAGGGTAGACCAGTTACTTTAAGACGCAAAGTGCGTTCAACGAAAGACGACTTAAAACTCATGTCCGGTTTATATTCAAAATTTGAAACAGGTAATGTAGTTTCAGTTATGTCACTCCCGGAAAAAAATCCTAGCATGCGCTGGTTTCCGACTAGCATCGGTCAAATGTCTGGTGGCCGGGATCCGGTCCTACAGGGCCAGTCAGATTCCTGTCGCACAGGTATGCACCCGTCCCTCCCCACCCGTCCCTCCCCACTCCCCCAGCGGGTAACGTATAATCCCGGGGCGCCTCGCGCGCGGCTGCAGCGGGGCCTCTGGCCGGTGGTGAATGGTCCGCCCCGTGCTGCCACGTGTCCCGTGGCCACGTGCGGACACTGATCGCGCAGCCGCGGTGGGCATGTCGTGCAGGGGACACGGGCGCCGGTGGTGGGACGATTTGTATCGCTGTCAGCGTTTGCAGGGAAAGGCGGCTGCCCGTGGGAATGACATGACGAGAGTCATTCTCGGGAGTTGCAATGCGGATGAGCTGTTCAATAACACAGAAGGTGCGGCTGATAGAAGCAATTTGAAGATGCAGGAAGTCAAAAGACAGCAGCACGGAATGTAAATGAGGCTAAAAACACCACCATATACGAAAGGAACATCTCCCGGAGAAAGCGTCTCCACTCTGTACTCTCGTAGACTCGTTTCACGACCCACGAGGGATTCTTTCTTCAGGTAATGCCGCTGATTTAAGGCAGTAGCCTGCGTAGAGCCCTTGCAGCCACACACTTATGTACTGGCCTATAGGCGCATGCCTAGTAGGTGAGCTCATACCCACGATACTCGTCCGTCATACCGGACCCATGTCCAGTCCACCCAGCTGTGGCTGAGCGGCATTGCGTGCCGAAACCGACAGTTCAAAGTCCGGCCGGAGCCAGAGTGGGCAGGCCAGCTGACTTCAGCTGCACAATCCTACTGACATTCCGGCAACACACCCACAGCACTGGATCACGCACCGCGAGTTTTGGAGAACGATTCGCCTCCGTCGGACAGTGACCCGAGATAGAATCCCAGAGAAACGGCTTGGGAAAAGAGGAAGGGTGATTATCCTCGCCACACAACTCTTCCTTGGTTGAGTCACCTTCAAGTAACTACTGAGATTAGTTGATTCGTATTACTGATTTATTCTTGTTACCGGCTCATGACTGCCGTAAATCCTTCAGTGTCGCTTTCCTGGAATGGACTGTAGCAGTGATAGGAAGTGTGATTAACCGGAGATCGTCTGGTATGTGCTTCTAACCGTGCTCTCGTCTTCCAGGTACTCTGCCTTCTACAGATGTCCTCGTGGCTAGTGAAAAGGTGAGTCAGTTCTTAGCTACTCCTGCCTCCGAGAATTCAGTTAACGAGTAACGACATACTAACAAAGATAATTATGCAATAAGTACACATATGTACATGTGCATAAATACATAGTTCATGTATCAAATTTATTTGGTAGGTATGCATGATGAAGTCTGAGCTGTATACGACCATTCCTCTGGAATCTCACAAAGAGTAAAAAGCATGAAAAGGGCATTGTCCGATAAAACACAATTACCTGCCTCGGTTTTGTCTTTGAAATTAGATACGCATAAATCTTGCAATTCATAATGATTCACAATGTTTCTCACCCGATAACGTGTTTTGTAATGATTTATGCGTTCGCACACCCATTCACTATCTATCTGCAAGTCCATCAATCACACACGTGTTATTTCTGAGTGGTGTATAAAGGTGATAATTACGGGGTTCCGCCTGGTGCACAGGAATCCTTGAGAGAGACTCAAAAGGAATTTGAGAAGACTGCCATTTTAATTTTCATAGCTAGCCAATGTGGAATGAGGGGGCAACTAATCTATATAGTTCAACTTGAAGTCTTCTTTGTAATTCAGATTTCAAATCCATGTACCGTGCAGATCTACTATTGCCTCAGCAAATTTTACAGAACGGTGGGAAGGACCTCAGTATGTGTTCTTCCGGAACTTTCACGACCTGTAAATATGCGCTGTAAGGAAAGACAAGAGTGTTGAATGCAAAGAACATGCACTAAATAGTAAATATACTTTGTCATCCAAGAAATTCCTAGTAGAGGTGGCAAAATGTGGACCCGAGGACCCGGTCCAAAGGACCAGTCTGGACCCATATGGGTCCAGACCGGTTCCTGGAAATTTTATGACGGGTCCAACCGGGTCCTACCATAAACTATAGTCCGTTTTTCTTATCTTTAGACTTCACTCCAAGATGTTTCGCAAGATATGCACGAGACAAAGCATGGCTTAGAAAAAATCAAGCCCTTCGGAAACAGAAAATATTGCCTTGAAGCCTGGAGAGTGGCGCTCTTGGGTGCGGCAAGTGCAGATTTGTAGTCTCACAAATGTGTATTACATAAATAGGTAGGTACTTATACCTACCTGCTACAAAAATTAAGTTGGATAAAGTTTGGTATGCTAACCGAACTATCGATCCGATGAATTAAAGGGTACCTATAAAAGCGAATATCACTTGGAAATGAACTATTCTGCAAATGGACACAAGTCATCATCAGTGACTTTAGTTCAAGACCTATAGGGCTTGGTTCCAGCCGAAGTTTTTTGAAACCGCAGGTGCGTGCGACTGCGAGTGCGGACCCAATGCAAGGAAATTCTTGAAGGAGCTCGGCGTGTGGCTCGTAACAAGTTCTGGCGACTGTCGTGAAGCACTTGGTTTGTGGTTCGCTATCGCAGACATTCGAGTGAACGCGTTTTCGATAGTATTGACTGTGACGTTGTAATCCTCACGAAGTATCATGTGGACGGGTTAGACTGCGTGACGAGAGGCGGAGATGAATTATGCCTGTGGAGGAAGGCAACCCGCAGGACATGCGTGTTCAGCGGCGCAGGCTACCAAAACGAGTTGGCTATATGAGCGTGTGTTTAGCGATGAATGCAGCATTGATCGAAAATCGAAATTAACAAATATACATACTATTTCAATGTGATGACATGTTTTGCTCGTATTACCCGCTAGTGTCTACAAATCTACCACCAGTAACTCGTAATACAAATTACAAAAGACAGGAAACACAGGAGTCGTACTCGTATATTGGGTATGTTTGGTTCACCGAAGCCATCGTAGGTCCCATGCGCCCTCAATCACTTTCACTGTCACTGTCGTCACTGCTCGAATCCTGAAGTGACACGATCACTGGCTCGATGTCCTCCATCATACCATCTGCTCGCCAGTACACCTCTTCCAGTTCTCGCACGTGGCGGCAGCAGTTTCGCCACAAGTCCGGTGGCGCGGCGTCTCGGCTATCCAGCAGCAGCCTTTCCACGTCATTCAGATGCCCAGTGTTGTTGAACTGGCGGACGTGCGTCTTCATGTTTGCCCAAACCATTTCAATCGGATTGAGGTCGCAATGATATGGGGGCAACCTCAGTACTTCATGACCGGCCTCCTGTGCCACCTTGTCCAACACATACTCGCGTGTCTGTTTCAGAGGGCGAACCAGCTCAAGAAGCTCGACCTTCCGCAAGTCCGGATCAGGATTGACATCATGTACCCGCAGCCATTCTTGGATCGCTTCCTTCCTCCAGCTAGCTGTAGGTGCCTTGTTAGCACATCTTGAATGATACGAGGCGTTATCCATAATGATCACGCTATTCGCTGGCAGGTTCGGCAGAAGTTGGAGTCGAAACCAGTCCTCGAAACAGCTCGCGTTCATAGACGTGTGATAGTCGGCAGACTTGCCGTCCGTCCTCATACACATGAATGCTCCTGGGGTGAAGCCGCTGTCCGAGCCAACATCGACTATGATTAGGCGCTTGCCCTTCCCTGTCACTGGCTTATGGCCGGCCACGTCGTCACTGTCCAACCACGCGACCGTTCGCATATCAAACTGGTTATACCAGGTCTCGTCCAAGTACACTATAGTGCGCTCTGGGTCGGAGCTTCTAATCTTCCGAATGCGTCTCAGGAACGCGTTCCGGGCTGCCACCACCTGAGGTTTTTCAACCAGCAGCTTTCGGTTGTTCACTTGTCGGAACTTGAATCCTATTTGGAACAGCTGCTTTCGTATGGTTGAGCGCGAGATAGTCTGCTCGAACTTGTCCTGAACTGCCGCTCTAATGGTGTCCAAAGTGACCTTTTTCCCTTCCAGGTACATGGCATGCACCATTCTTCTGAACGCGCACTGGTCAAACTCGTCGAAGTACTCGCGTGGCCCCCTGTTAGGGCGCTGGCGGGCTGGAGACTGGCATCCATGTGTCTCTATTCCACTCTTGAATGCATTAACAGAGGCAATCGACACTCCAGTAGCAGAGCTGGTCTCCTTCGCTACGTTAATGCTAGCCGCTGCACTCTCATCACCTTGCTTGAGGTATTCATCTTTCTTTCGAATAAAATATTGGTAAACATTATAAACCACTTGTCTCGCTTGTGCACCGATCGGTTTTCCTTGCCGAAGTTTTGAGAGCATTGCATATTATTGTATACGAATGGATATAAATTTCAAAAGATATATAAAAGTCTCAGATTTCCTTGATACACAGCAGACATATGGTGTGTTCGCTTTTAGAGCCAGGCCAGTGGCAATGAGCGTGACGCTTGATTTTTATTATCAAATTGTGTGACGTCACGTGCTAAGTTATCTGCACATCTTGGAGTGAAGTCTAAAGATAAGAAACATCTTGCACACTACACATTATTGCAAAATATGAAGTGAATGAAGTGAATTTTTCTTTGCACACAGTAGCTCATGAGCATTCCCAGAGGGAAATAGGCTGTTTTACACGATGCAACTAATGATACCTACAAGTAGTTTGTATTAATTGACTTTTGGGGAACGGGTCCAACTGGTTCCGATTCCAACTAATACCGGGTCCGACTGGTTCCAGAAATGTCCAGCCGGGTCTGGTTCGAGTCTGGTTCCCAAAATTTTCATCTTTTGCCACCTCTAATTCCTAGTAGGGGAAGGTGGGGTAAGACGGCCCAGCGGGGCAAGACGGACCACCAGCCCTCCCGGCTGAACCACTGCTGGTATCTACTGCTTAATGCACTCACTATGTTTGTTTTCCTTCGTGACAATGGCCACCTTGAGCTCATGCTGCTAGGATGCATAGCATTTGAGTTATTAAGGAAAATGTTGTTTTTCGTCAAACCGATCTAATATAAGAGGTCTACGGGTGATTCAATTACGGCGCCTTTCTTGCATGATTAGTTTCTGTTTTGCACTTAACTGTGAAGAACAAAGTTATAAACTTAGTTATAGTCACACTGTAGGAAAGGCAAGGTTTTGCAATGTTGGGCTATTTGACATATACGTCATGATAATGACAAAATTTAGATTTGGGGCAAAACGGACCACTGTGGTCCATCTTACCCTGTGGTGATCCATTGTACCCTGCATATGGAAAGTTCTTTTCCAAAACATTGACACAAGTTTAAGTAAGCTAATTTTTCAGGAAGGAGTCTTTCTTGCATGTGAGCCATGCATGCAAGTGCTCAGTTAGCATGCATTCATGCCAAACGACAATCAACACACATGTTCCCAGCTTTAGCTGCACTTCCATCACACATGAGTAAAGAATAAAGGCTCATTTTGTTATTTTACCATTCTGGTTACTTTTTCTTACAAGAGTACAGAGCAGAGGTGTAACACACATGAACGGATAGCAGGCACTGCTGGGTGGTCCGTCTTACCCCACGTTTTTTCTTGTCTGAGTTTTTGACATGTCCCTCTTTAAGAGCATCCACCACCTAGATGTCTTTAATTTGAAATTTAGTCTTTACACATATCAACAGAGGAAGGATTGAGCATTCCGAAGACTATAAATAATATGAATTACGAGAGCAGTGTAGCAAGATATGCGGCCTCAAACCTTAGCTGGTCCGTCTTACCCCACCTTCCCCTATTTCAGTAGAAGTTGGGGCCTCAACAGAACAAAACTGGTTGACGGAGCTACGAACCAAGGACCGGACACGATCGCTCAATGGATGGGAAAGCACCGCATCCAATTTGAGACGCATATGAAGCTATTATATAATGGAATAGGAACTCGTAATTACGGAGCGAGCGAAGCGAGCGGAGTCTTACGTAGAATAACGGAAATTTCTGAGTATGAGCGGCCGGCCGGCCGGCCGGCCGGCCGTGCGGACGCTTTTGCGAGGCTTATCCCTCGCCGGACCTATTGGTTTTCTACATACGCGCCGGCCGAGGGGGGGGGCGGGTACGACCCCCCCCTCGCCGTTTCGCCCCTGGTGGAGCTAGCGCGTCGCGGAAAAAACGAGCGTGTGCGCCGTTACGAGACGCAGAGATTGGTACCCGATTTTAAGGTCCTAGGTCAACCGGTGACCTCTGAGGTCAGGTCAAGTGCCCCAAGGTACGGTTCAGTTTTTGGTGAATGACTTCGCAAAAAACGGCCGCAGAGCGCCGATTTTGGCAGCATCGTGTTCGTCTCGCTCAGGCGCGTCGAATGATATACTTTTTGTCCGGGTCAGGTCAATTTGGGGTGTTGACCTCAGGTCAAGGTCAGGTCAGCACCCCCAGGTCACGAAGTTGGTCGAAAGGGGTCATGTCGCATATCATTCGATTCGGCAGGTCTTCCTGAGTCCATTGGTGGCTTTCCCGACTCGCTATCTCAATTTGATCAAGAGTTATTGACGAAAAACTAATATGACCTTGATGACGTCATAAATGACGTCACGCAAGGTCAACATTGCAAAAGTGACGCATCTAACCTTGCAAGGAGTGCATCAAATCACGATTCTGTGTGCTTGAGATAGTTGGAGATCGTTCCCGGCGCCAGAATAGCAGTTTGAATTTTTCCCCATTGACTTATAATGGTGAGGTCACGAAAATGACCTGACCTCATATGACCTTTAGGAAAAATCCGAGATATACAAGTTGTGGGACTCATAATGGATACTAGATCCTGCAAGTTTCATTTCCCTGTGACATCTCCTCTGGCAGTGAGGGCGTTGCGAAGTTGCGACATCTGAAGACCGTGCAGAGGTTCACTTATGACGTCATAGGTCAGTGACCTGACCTGACCCAAAAATGCGGTTGGTGTCAAAAGATCCGGCTTGGATCAAAGGTCAGGTATGCCAAGTTTCAGCTCTCTATCGCCAGCGTGTTCGGAGCTATCGCGAAAAAACCCTATGGGGGGGGGGGCGGCACCCGCCCCCCCCCCTCGGCCGGCGAGGGTTAAATCTCAGCAACCACTTGACCGATTTACATGCGGTAATTTTTGTAGGGTAGCTTCATTCCTTCTACCAAGTATTGGACTATTCCCGATGCATGTGGGTGACCCCTTATTCACGTGCCACGTGCAAAACGAAGAGGTGTCAGTTTTGTAATTGTTGCAATATCTCGGTAACTACTTGGCCGATTGCGCTGAAAGTTGGCATGTAGGTAGGCACCCACTAGGCACTGCATATCCATGTGCCAGAGTTGGGGTGCTGCTGCACGTGCGCACGTGCAGGGGTCGTTTCCAGATCTCGAGAACGACTGGACCGATTGCGCTCAAATTTGGTACACGGTTAGGGACCAGTTAGTAGGGTGCCGTGCACAAGCCAGTTGGGGCCCATTTTGCACGTGCGCACGTGCAGGGTGCCGCTTCCAGATCTCGAGAACGGCTGGGCCGATTGTGCTCAAATTTGGCACATCGCTAGAGACCGGTTAGTAGGGTGCCGTGCACAAGTCAGTTGGAGGTACCCCCTCGAAATTTCGCACGTGCAAGGCTCACCCTCCCGCTCGCTCCGTTGGTCGCCCCAAAAGGCGTTATACTGGTTCAGTTAAGG